>NC_052572.1:76029069-76111758 GCF_016699485.2 Gallus gallus
CACCAGCAGTGGTAACGTTACAGGCACTCACTGCAGTCATCCTTCCAAAAGAACAAAGCAATGAGGCTTCGTCATATATTTCAGAACACCTGCACTTCACACTGATGGTTGTGATTCTATCTAGGAGTAGATGGCATCAGAAGACAGTTGGAAAAAAAAATAAATATTTCACAGTAAAACAACTGTAGGCAGTCCACTCATTTAACATGAATACTTTTTTTAGAGTGAGCATCAGGCTTGTTTCAGTAAAAGAACTGCTGCTTCAAAGAAATCCTTATTTCCTGATCACAGATTTAAGATGTTCCTGTTTGCACTCTTCAGTGAGCTCTTCAAGCAATACGCAGAGCCTTGACTTTCACCAACAGGGGAACAACTTCTTCAGTTTCATCACTATTACAAAAACAAGTTGACATAGCAACACATCACACCTGACTTCAAAATCAATAAAGCTAAAACGTGCCTTGAGCTACACTGACCATTAACTGCACCCAACATCTAGAGCCTCAAACTAGCCTGCACTAAGTACTGCAAAAGCGATCCATTTTACATTATGGATTGCATCTTTAGTTGTACGTAGATGTTGGAAGTACATCACTGAAAAGTGTTAAATGCATGAGGCTTGAGGAATTTAAGAATCATAGAATCATTAAGGTTGAAAAAACACAAAGATCATCTAGTCCAACTGTCAACCCAATCAGCCACCATGCCCGTTGAGCACGTCCCTAAAAGAAATATGAACATAAAGAATATGAGGAAGTGCTGCATCCCAAAGAACATGTTGTCTGTTACCTGTGGTTACTCCTGTGAAGCATACGTGCTCACATGAACCAAATGCTGGCAGAAGTTCACTGACTCGAGGAGAGTTGACCCACTTCCAAGATTTTGGAACCACCTTTCTGGGAAGCATGCAATCACCTGTTCACCCAAGAGTATTCTGAAAGAAAAAATAGAAAGAAAAAAAAAAGGCTTTCAATAACACTAAGTCACACCACTTCTGACAGACTTCTCCTTTTGGCTAGTTCAGTTATTACTGGAAGTGTTTACTCTCAAAAAACAAAAACATCATTTAAGCAGTTATTCCTAAAGCCTAGGAACCAGTGCTTGCTTTGAAATTCTTTTATACACCAAGGTCATTAAAAACAAACAATCAACAAAAAAGAACTTAAATGTTAAATAATTACACTTCAGACTACATCTGTCCCCATGGAAATAAGAACCTTTCACCTCTTTACACTTCTCTATGTTTTCTGGCCCTGGTGTGTGTTGAAGAGGTTCAGAAGAAGGCAACGATTCAGCAGCTTGCTCAGTCCCACACCACGGACTGTGTCTTCCTGTAAAGTCCCATCCCAAAGGAGAACCTTGGAGAGCAGCTGCAGTAATGGAGAAACAGAACATGCATATCTGATGGCTGAGGGTGCGTTAGAACCTCCTTTTGAAACTCAAAAGATACCATGTCCATCCAATCTCAGTACCCAAAAAACAGGATTTATTCTCCCAAACTGTCAGAAGATCCCCAACAGAAGCACATTTTCAACCATTCTGCACATCACCACTTCTAAAGAGAAGACTGACAGTGAGGATGGAAAACAAACTGAAAGGAGAAAACTTCAATCCACAGTGAAAGACCACTGGTCTCGCTTTTAGAAACATGTATTTGACTGGACATTTAAGTCAGGCAATACACAATCTCAGAGGGTGATACCAGAATCTTATGCCTGTTTCGTGTCTGCCAGGTATCAGCACTAAGCTCCCTCTTGTCTTCTCTGCATCTGTCCATGACAAACCCTTACACAACAGCTTGCCCCAGGAGTGAATATGGCAAGTCCTCAACATTCCCAAATTCCCTGATTTTTCTACAGGAATGTGCAACATGGCAGCAGGAAGCCTATGCAGAGCTGTCACCATGGCCTTGTTAGCACACACAGCAGGGGAACTGGGATGTTAATGTGTTTTCCTGCATCTAAACCTCTTCTTCAGTACGAATCCAAATACAACTCATAGAGGAAACGGATCTAAGAGGGAATTGAATCACAGGCATTCAGACATTCCTAACTCAGCACTTTAGACTGAATAAAGCTATACTAATACGCTTACACGCACATGCAGGGATTCTACTCTACGAGAGCAACATGGACACTGTATGCACATACTGAGGAAACAGACCTATCCACAGAGTGCCAATGACTGATCTCATGGAAGGTTAGCAGGAACAGATGATGAAATTAAAGTCTCTTGACTACGTATCAGAGGTGGGTGAGCATAAATAGCTCACTGACAAAAATAGCTAACCTTCCTATTAAAATGCATTAAGCTCTCAGGAATCAGATTTGACTGAAGATACATTTCCTCAAAGACGACAGTCTACTTTTAACTAAAATGATTTTCACAGACAAGATCGGTGCTTTTTCTTTACCTCAACAGCTGACCAAAACCGTCTGCCTTGCATTTTGAACATGGCGATGATTTGTCTTCCACAGTGCTGGTCAGAAAAAGAGAAGAGGAAATAAGGATTTTGTTTGACCTGAAAGTAAGACAAACAGACAATTCATCTCTTAAACATCGATGAATTAGAATTATGGAGTTCTTTCAGCAGTGACAACCAGAATAAATGTCTAAGGAAACAGCAGTTAACTGGAACTCCTTGCAATACCCAATGGAATTAGCAGTTGGAAACACTCGAGTATGTGTTTAATGGATTCTCAGCAGAACAGCACTGGCTTGTAACCAGACAACATGCTGCATCAGGCTTAGCAACACTCTTCTCTCCCAGCTGTGTCTTAACCCCACATCTACCAGACTCTTACCAGTTATCCCTCTCTAAAGAGCGTCCAGCAGTAAGCATCAGCAATATCAACTATTTCAGTGAAGAAAGGAGGAGTCAGGAGTAGAAGGGGGAGCAGACC
This sequence comes from Gallus gallus, assembly GCF_016699485.2. Classification (NCBI taxonomy): domain Eukaryota; kingdom Metazoa; phylum Chordata; class Aves; order Galliformes; family Phasianidae; genus Gallus; species Gallus gallus. Next base: position 76,031,973 of record NC_052572.1, read on the forward strand.
ACACAAATAACACAAGCCCTCAGATACTCCAAGTTAAGATCACAAAACCAGACTCTGGGCTGTGGCCTCATAAACTAAGAACTTTCCATTTATTAAAGCTTTTAGTTACAGGAGCAAAAAGGCAGTAAGTTGACTGCGTAGTCACTCTTGTTTATGAACTCTTTCTGACATTAAAGTTTGGTAACTATTCCTACAATGAAACAGTAGAAGGCACATTTGTTCCATTTGCTCATGGATGTCTACAATATATTTCACCCACGCTTCTGGGGAAAAGGTACAGAAAAATAGAACAAAGGCTAAAAAAAGAGGTTAGGTTGCAGGTAGACTTGGTGGTCTTTAAGGTCTTTCCCAGCCTGAGCAGTTCTATGATTCTATGACTAAAAATAAAAAATTTTAAAAGTAAAAACATAAATTCCCAGGGACAGCTTACCTTTTCGGATACAGAGGGATAAAGACCTCCTCCTCTACAGACTGCTTCATCCTCAGGACAACCGTGTTAATCAAATCCTGTCAAAAAAAAGAAAAAAAGAAAAATATTAACACATCCTCACAAGAAAAAGGAATCTCACCGTCCACTTACAAACAATTTAGGCAGTTATTTTGTTCATGTGGAAAAGCAAAATGCTAATTCAGCTGAATGCAGGAGCCACTGTATATAATAGACACTAAGATCACGACTGCATTACAGACCTGTGAGCAAGTCACAGCTTTAACCATCTTTCTTTTTTTGTTTTTGATAAAATCCTCTTGGATAACGAGATTAATGTATTTTCCAGCTATGAAGTTCTATCAAAAAAACCACAACAAAACACCACAGCTACTATACAAACAGAATCTTATCTAAAGCTTCTTCCTGAAAGCCAAGTGTGGCGACTGCATAAACGTTTGTTATTATTTCTTTTCATGCTAAGGCCTAAACATCAACTTAGTTCCACCTACTTTATGCTGGATAAACTCCCAGGTTTGCATGAGAATAAAACCAGAACTGGGCTAAGTGTATGTTACAGTGAATATCTACAGTGAAGTGCATACACTGCATCCAAGAACTTCCTTCCCCACTACCGCAACAGCCTTTACCTGTTTTGCCTGACTGCACTCAACTTCTGGACAGGACTTGTTTTTCAAACACGTTATCACAAAGCTGTGTAAGGTTCTCAGTCTGTGAAGTCGATAAAGGACCCCACACATTCTTGGCAAATGCTGAAAAATAGGAATAATTTCATTCATGATATCCAAGTGGCTATCTGCTCTAGTTTCAAGGAAGCAAACATTCAAACAGCTAAACCTTTCATTTGCAGTAACCGTAACAAGTAATTGTAACTATCAACATAATTTTACATCACCACTTATTTAAGGTTTCATTACCTAGCTGCAGTGAACGTTCTCAGACAACCTTAATATACCTGTAATTTTTGGCAGGATAGTTTTTTCAATCACTCTAGGCAAAACTTCTTCATCAGGATCATCATCTCTTTTTGATTCAGAACGGCTTTTGGCATCGCTGAATCCTTCTACAGCTCTGAACCAGGGCATCTCTTTCAGGTCTGTAGAATTCTGCTGAAAGATCATTCCCATTGGTTGTTCAGCTGTCAGGATTGAGAGAAAAAGCTCCATGCAAAAATATATCTAATGATACCAAAAGATTCTCATTTAACAGTTTTACATGGATTCTAATCACGGAATGGACCAAAGCAGCAAGCTAAAACTGAATGTAAAGCTAGATTTCAGAGGGTAAGGTTGTCAAAAATGTCAGCAAACAGCTCCACATTAATAAAGATGCAAGTGATTCATATACAAGCAACCTGACAAGAGGAAAAGATGCCCTCCTTCTAGTTATCAACACTTATCTCAAGCTCTGGAATGCCTCTATAACCCATGGCAAAGCTCCTGTACAGAAGTCTTCCCTGCAAGCAGCCATGCCCCCGTCCTGCACTCTGGCAAAGCCTTTTTCAGGAAAAAAAAAAAGATACAGAAGACCACAAAAAGACTTCTGCGGTTTTGAACAACTGCACAGATTGAAATACCCATTACATTTCATATTTTGTATGTCTCTTAAAAAGCTCAGACAGGAAAATCCTCCTTCTGTTATTCAGCAAATACGCATCGTGCCTCTCCCAGCTCCTCGTGACCTGCTCACTAAGGCAGTTCAAATCTCTATTTGAAATACATTCCAACTTTGGAACAAAAAAACTGATTAAACTAAAGAAGACTACAGTCCTTCTATCTTCTATTTATTTTTCCTAAGGCATTGGTCAGAATTGTTTAAAATGCATCAATTCTATGCTGTAGAAAATAAACGATATACCATTCAAAAGGAGTATTTCTTCACTCTCCCTTGAAAATCCTTCTCAACATGGGAGGAATTTTGCTCTCATATCCTGACCAACCTTTGCTCTTCTGGAATTCAGTCACCTCTGTCAGAGCCAGTTCTTCATCACTCGGCATGCCTTCGTGGTGACCAGCTGTTTGTGAACGCTCTCATCAGCTGCCGCCTGCAAGTCCTGCATTCTGTAATGAACTCAGGTGAGTTATTCACCATGTACATACGTAAAAGAAAGCTCAGTGATATACTAAGAACACCCGGTGAGAGCAATAGCCTAAGGAAACACAGTGAGGAAGCAGAAGTAAGTATGCAACCCTAGAGACACAGACTGTAACAGTAAGGTACTTTGTGAGCTGCCAAAGGACATTAAAAGCATCTCTAACGACCTTCACTTCACCACATTCATACTAGCAACTCCCCCCACACTGAAACACCAAACATCTAACATGGTACTCCATACTATCCCTGCCAGAGGTAGTCTGTAAGAAACTACTGCGCTCTCAACAGTCCGTCATCTCAGTTCTATGTAGCTTATGCAACAACTTGCATGGAAACTGTGACTGCATCCAAGTCTCACTGGGGCTAAAAAACGTTAGTCCTGGCACCACATACCAGGAAAGGAAAGGCATTTTCACACGTGTGTGTATCATCTCCCTTAGTAATCGCACAGATTTACCCTCATCCCTGTGTAAGTAACAGGAAGCAGATACACACTTACTACAGTTAGATGTAATTATACGTACCTTCGATGCTCACACATTATCAGAAGCTTCATCTTTTCATCACTCTCCAATCCATCATTACTTGGTTTGCCATTCCCAGCTACCAGAAGACAGGAACAAGACAAAGAGGTGAATGCAGAACACTGACTCCGCTTCTGCTCTTCATTTGGAGACTAACCAAAGTAAGTAAAACCTTCTGATGAAAAATTCACAGTGTCCAGTGTAAAGCACAGTCAATATTATCAGTGAACTGTAGGACGGCTGTGGCTGCTCCCTCGTGCAGGGGGATTGCCAGGTCACAGCCTGAACCGGGAGGTGAGCACCTGAGTGAGCACAGGGAGGGACCCCAGATCCACCCTTCCTCTCTGCCCTTCCTGGTGACCCTTCCAGCTGTGCTTCCCAGAGTGCACACACACTCAGAGTCTGCATGCTTTGCACCCACCCCACCTGCACACCAGTTAGAACCAGAAAGGGCTACATCCCCGAGCTCACTCTTCTCAAGCTGCTGCCAGTTATCAGTCAATCCTTCTTCGTCCTCCTGTTCTACAGTGCCTGCGTCCCAAACAACCTAATATCTACTGGAAAACTGACTCAGTTTCTCTTTTCAAGTACTGATAGACAGCCACTGAGATCAGGAATTCAAAACTGACGGAGCATTTGGTCATGCTATATTCACTATTCTACCACGGAGAAGTGATACTACGCGTCCTACTTCGGTAAGGATTTCAACTAGGACATCTAGTACAGTATGCCCACTGACAACAGGGAGGGAGAAAACATTACACATGAAAATAAAATGTAATCCAAGAATGAACTGCGTGTTTCTACTTAAAGAGTGATATTTCAGTAAGAAAGTAACTGGTAACTTCATACTAACTTGTCAGATGCCGCATATAAGTAGATTCCGTTTCCAGCTCATCTTGCCTTCGCTTCAGTACCGACACGGCTCGCTTGCTGGAGAAGTGCACGTACAGCAGATTCCAGCTCAGTTATGTATTTCAGCTGAAATATGGTAAACAGCAATCAGGTTTGAATAAAACAAATGAAACAACAGTTTTCACAGGCTTTCAAGCATGAGGGTGAGATGAGAACAAGAGCATTAAAGTCTGAAAAGCAAGAGCCTGCTCACTGGAGTTTTTCCAGGCTGTTTAAGACTGAAAGCCACTAACTGAATGCCAATTGCCTATTACAGGACTACCTAAGACCCTACCAAAAGCGTTCAAACGGGACACTTCAGGTACAATTAGTTTGCTTCAATCTGCCTTTGAACACCTCGCCATCACAGGAAACATCTCAACGAAACCTTGTACAGTTATGTACAGTTACATAAAAAACACCTCAGGCTGCAGCACAACTGACAGTAGTTGGATTTGACAGTACATTCTCCGGAGGGTACCCTCATCGAGACCAAACTCTGTGCAGCATCTTCCAACCTTCAATCTTTTATTTTTATTTTCTACTTTTAATAGTTAAGGTTTGCAGTTAAGGAAAGCAACACAGGAGATAACATTGACAAATCCTCACACAACCCACCTAAACCAACTCAAACCTAACGTAAGATCCTTATTACTAGTCACATGTTGCAAAGAAAATACATTTTGAGATCCCAAAACTGCAGGCAAGTCCCACCTCTCATACAGCTTTAGGACACCCTGGTTACTACACCTGAAGAAAACTTCTTCCAATAACATTCTGTTTTTCTCCATCACAACCCAGGTGAGCCCACAGCTGAAGCCAGCGTACATATCCTACCTTAATCATTTAGGTTACTGGTGAGGGGTGGTCTGTTCCTCCTTTGTTTCCTGTGACACTCAAGTTTCTGATAGAATTGACTCATAACTGGTCATTTCTCATCATCAATTCCAACTAAGAAATCTCACTTTTGCCTTGTGAGAATGCAGGTTCGTCATCTTAAAGAAATGGGTGGCAGCGAAGGGAAGGAAAACACGCGTACTTTCCATTGAAACAGTTTACTAAGTTCTCTATGTATGTTTTCATGCCCCTGTAGAACCTGTAATTCATAGCAGCATCTGAAGGCTTCTCTCATTCCTGGGCAGTTATCTTTGAACTGTCAATGTTCTCCACGTGTTTTTCATACTCCCTCTGGTGGGCACGGGGGCACATCCTGCAGTGATGCCATCCTAAAAAGAACACACTCAGACAATTAAAACCACCACAAGTCAACAGTTAACGCATTCCTGAACATCTTCCGCTTAAAACAAAGCACAAAATCCTTGCTAATAGCAGCACCTGCACTGGAGCAAAGAAGAACTGCAAGACTTACCCATACCAACATTTACAGAAGCACTGTGTGTGGACAAGATTCATGCTTTGGAAAACATCAATGTCACTGACGTAGTGGTACTCCGAGAAAGCTGACGATCATTTGAAGCATCCAAGGGAAGATAATCAGCTCGGGTCCTGGCAAGGTGACGTCTCCTCCGAGCAGCTGCAATACAGCCTGCACTGGGGACACAGCCTGCACGCAAGGGAAACAACATCTGAGCCAAAGACTGAAAGCAAGCACTCTATCACTCCGAGTGTCAATAACCACCACAATTCAGGAACACTGCGCAATTCTGAACTGAAAACACAATGTTTGTCTTATAAGCTTACCACACCGAATATCAACAAATGGAAAGAGATCCTTAAAGAATAGCTCTTAACCTGAAAACAGACCTTTTCCTTTCAAATAAATCAACATCCTGCCATTTTTCAGCTCTTTCACAGATCAAGAAAGCTACACCAACTGAGTTTACAAAGGAATCCAAACTTTACTAACAAAACAGTAGATAAAGCTAATGTTAACCTCAAAGTGAATTATGAATCACTAAACAATTTTGTTTGCTGCTTCTGCATTCCTTCCACTATCAGTGGTTATAATTTCTAATCTTCCTCCTGAAACTAATACAGAATTACGACAAACACCTGCCATCAAAAATACCAAGCAACCGTCACTATTCTTTCAAGACAGCCCTGGCTCAGCACAAACAACATGCTTAAAAAACGCCCAGGAACCTGGCCTGGTGATAACTCCTTCCTCCTCTGGGATGCGTTGGATTCATTCTCAGAGTCTGTGCTGTTGTAGCCCTCACTCAGTGAAGAATAACTCCCTTCTTTGTTTCTTGAGCACCCTCCGTGTTGCAGTCCCAGGCTCCAGCTGAGGTCTTCTGCTGTAAGAGAAAAAAAGGAAGACTCATTATTTCATTATTAAGACTCAGTTTCAGCTGCTGGAAACTGATGCACAGTGTACCTGGTAACCAGCAACCATTCAGACTACAAGGAAGCAATGGCTAGTCACAAACCTACCTCCACCTGACAGAGATGCCTCTGACCAATTAGAGTCCGGGGGACGGACAGAGCTGTCGCTGACCAATGAGAGCCCGGGGGAGGGACGGGCAGATGCTGCTCACGGGGAGCTTTCCTGCCGCTGCTGGATGCTGATGCTGACAGGGCTGCAGATGCTCTGCAGGGCCAGCTCGTAGCTGGGAGCCACGAATGGACACGGCGGGAGAGAGGAGAGAGCTGGCGGGGAGCAGCCGAGGCATCCAAGAGCATCCAAAAGCAAGGCTCCTCCGTAACGAGGAGCCGAAGACACCGCGTGCGTAGGTGCGTACCCGAAAAACGCGCATGCAAAACGCTGTGTGCGCGGTGCTGCATGCGCAGCGCGGTGCCGAGCCCGGCGGGTCCTGGGATGCTGCGGTGCCGGGGCCGCTTCACGCCCGTACCGCGACCGCCGATCTCCGAGCCGCTCGGGTTCCGCTGCTGCTGAGAGCGCTTTGAAACGGCCGGGGGACGGCACGGGGCTGCGGGGGGAAGGGGACGTCTGCTGGTCCGCCGCGGCGGCGAGCAATTTGGATGGCGCCGGGGCGCTCGGGGGCAGCTGTGAGCCGAACCGGTCCGCTCCCGGGATGGGCTCGGGCATCAAACATCTAGTGGAAATAGATGAGGGGCAGCCTGGTTTAGAAGGAGGAGATCGCTGAGCCGGCGGTCCGAGAACCGGCAGTAGCGCTTAGGAGCAACAGTTGCTGGTTTGGAGTCGTCGGGCGCATGCTCGCTGTGACCGGGAGGACTAATCACAATAGAGAGCGGCGGATGAGCTGCACAGAGCGGTTACGAAGCCACTTCCGCATTCCTACGCGCACAGCGTTGTGCCGCCTGCAGGACTGAGCAGCGGACAGCGGCAGTTCCGCGCATTGGCCACGAGGTGGCGGCAGAGACCGCGGAAAGAACCTCGACGGGATCGAGGGACGTGCTAAGAGCTTTACAAAAAGAAAATAATAATAATAAAAAAACAAAAGATAAAAAAATTACTTTTTGCCAGCATCTGTTGCACTGTTCTGAAATATTCACGTACCAAAATGTAACTGCCCAGTACATTTAACGACAACAAAATTAAAGCACGTTGGCAGAAAGCAGAGCGCCATATTGGTGTTCACTCAACCTCTGTCTTCTTCGTGCTTTAATGTATTTCACAGCTACCTAATGTAAATCACAGCTACCTCTGGAAGACAGCCCGAGAGCTGTGCAGGTCCATCAGGCTCAGCTGCAGCTTTTCATCTGCCCTTCTCTGGCCCTCCTGCAGCTGGAGAGAGAGCACAGGAGGGCACGTGGTATGCAGACCCTCCCCAGTCAGCCGCAGCAGTCGCTCCTGCCAGCACTCCCTTTCCCCCACGTCTTTCCCATTGGACAGTCTGGAGCCCTGTGTGGCAGAGGAGGAGAGAGCTGCAGGCAGAAGGAAAACGGGCTGCTGGGATTCCTCCATCCCACTGCCAGGTGTCTTCTCTGGCATTTTGGGGGTGGGAAGGGAGTTGTGGGAGCACCCGTGGGGCTCCGGGCAGGAGGGAAGGAAGCAAAGATGCAGCTGCAGGCAGCGGGCTCTGGGCTGGAGCAGTGCAGCCAGGCACAAACAATGACAACGTACACACACAGATAAACACCCAGCACAGAATCTGGCACTCCATGGTCCTCCCAGAGCTTGTTACTGCTTTTTAGGCTGCCCTACAGGTATTCTGTCCTATCCCCTTCATTCCCTGTGTCTTGCCCCCTTCCTTCACCCCGTGCCTTCCCCATTCCTTTTCCAGGCTTTCCCTTTCCTTTCCCCGCTTCCTTCCCCACGCCTTCCCCCTGCAACAGCCCCATGTTCTGCTGCTGTTCTCAGCTGACAGTACTTACACCACACTGTTCAAACACATCGGATCAGACTGCATACTGGCACTGATATTAAAACAACAACAACAATACATACAGTATTATGTGTGGATAACGAACTCCTACCTGCTTGAAGACCAATAGCAGCTCCTCATCCGGCAGTAACTCCTGCACACAGGCCAGGTCTCCCGTGCAGGGATTTGGCATCTGCAGTGGCTTCGCAACATTGGATTTGAGTCTTTGACTTCCACCTCAATCTGCTCGACAGCTCCCCCCCTCAATCTGCTCTTGTGCTCCAGAGAGAGATCCAAGGCATGAAGAGGTGCAGTGCAACACAACTGGATAACGCTCTTGAAGAATGGCAACACCTGAGCAACACAGAGGAAGGTAGAAGGAATAAAAGGGCAAAGCAAGGCAAAACCTTGGGGAAAGAAAGGGAAAGGTGAGAGGAAAATGTCACACAGCCTGCAAGGTGCCCTAAAGAGCCATAACAAAGTCTGGCAGTACTGCCGTGCTGTGCAATGAGAAAGATTTGTATATTTACATGGTCCTTACCTGTTCAGGTAACCAGTCACCTAAGTTGGGTTCTGGGGAATTATGGGACATGCAGCTTTCCAATCCTCAGCAGCATATGGACAAGTAAGGAGAAGGAAATAAAGGATGGCAGAGCACCATCAACACAGACAGTGCATGTCCATGCAGATTCCAAATAGACAGCTTCCTGGGTTGTTTCTGCTTTTGTAGCATTTGCGTGCTGCAGATGAGGAAAACGCTCTGATGTATGAGTCTTCTGCAAGAGCCACCTACAGGTAAATGGCAGCTAACCTGCAGACCGAGCAGTAGTGCCTGGCATTGGTCAGGGGGAGCTCCTCCTGCCGCTGCTGGATGGTGATGCTGACAGGGCTGCAGATGCTCTGCAGGGCCAGCTCGTAGCTGGGAGCCAGGAATGGACACGGCGGGAGAGAGGAGAGAGCTGGTGGGGACCAGCCGAGGCATCCAGGAGCATCCAAAAGCCCTCACTCAAAAGCATCACAAAGCCACAGCCATAGCACGGAAGCTGGGCCATGATCATGAGCAGCATCCCGGATGCTGGAGATTCTTTGCTACCATACACTACGGGAGCACAGCTCTCGCTGCAGGCATCCCACAGCCAGACAAAATGGGAACAAACCCGCAGCTCTGCTGCACGCACAGCCCACAGCCATAGCCTTGCAACATGAGCTGCCTTGCTGTTGCTTCGCATCCATCCCAGTCCCTGGGAATGAAGACTCAGAAGGCAGTCAAGGCGTTGATCCAGCACCAGCGTGCTTTTATTCCTTAACAGCACGGAGGGCCTATTGCTGAGAGGTCCGGTGTACAGATGGGACTCATCCTCTCTGGTGAAGGAGAGAGGGGGCTCAGAGCTCGTGCTGCTGCCCGGTGCCTGGGACTGGAGCTCTGATTCTACGTCCCCCTCCACCAGGCTCGGCTCCTCCTGGCTGACGCTGACCTGCTCCTGCATGGAGCTGCTGCTGTCGGGGCACTCGGGCTGTGCTTGGGCTGGGCTGCACTGCAATGATGCCCCGTCACAGTCCAGCTCGGTTTCCGTTGTTTCTGGCAGGCTCAGGTCAGCGTCTTCTGCACAGCCGGGAGAGATGAGGGCTTCCACCTGGATGAGCACCTTCATTCCCTCACTGATGTTATATGGCAGGCTGTCATCTGAGCTGCAGCCGATTCGTGCTTCCTAGCAGCTCTGCATTGATGGAAGCACACAGTGAACCATCGCTATACGCTCTGGCTCTTCTGCGTGGCCGAGGGCTCGGTTCACCTAGGAAGGAGTAGATACACAGGCAAACAGTTAGTGGCAAACTTGCACAAGCTGAATGATGAGAGTGGTTCTTGAGATTTGCTTATGCAGTGGCAGCAGGACACAGCCAATAGGACAATAGCAACAGGAGGAGCACTGTCTCGAAAGGAACTGTTGCGCTTTTGTTGTTTGTCTTTCTCTTTTGTGTGGACTCCAAGCATGAATTCGATGGCGCTGACAAGCAGGGTTTTGACAGCTGGATGTGCACCCTTACCTGCCAGGACCACCACCTCTGTTTCCGAGGGCTCCCTGGCATAGCGCTGCAGTTGGCGTTTGCCCACAGAGGATGGTTTTCTGGGCCTGAAGCAGGAACACCAACTGCATGCTGGGGATTCCTTCACCCTGCTGGGTGGACTTGGTCTGGAGGGAGAAAAGAGGAAGCGGTGTGAGTCATGCATGGTGCAGGGTGAGGGAAGAGCTGCCCTGAGCTCTTGCCAACACTTGCTTGTTCCGAGCACTGCCTGCTTCCTGCTGAAACACAACTTAGAAGCTCGCTCTGATTCACACGGTTGAGGACGGTTCCATTCCTAGAGCTCAGCCCTGGAGTCTTGCTGGCTACATTCCCCTCAGCCGTGTCAACCCAGATGCAGAGCATGCGAGCAGAGGCTGCACAGCTGTTCAGGACAGCATCGAAGGGAGGGCTTTGATTGAGCTGGCAAACATACTGCTTGCTGAGGAACCGTGCAGCCAGAGAGGGAGTTCCAAAGCATCTCTGACACGTACATTAGCAATAGGCCCACTCTGGTGGCTGAACTGAGCCGTCAGGCAACTGCGTGTTAGTTGAACCTCAGAGTCCAAAGGGAGGGGACATTCAGTACACCACCACACGCCCCATTAGCGGCACGTAGCTTCTGCAAGTTTTGGCACTAGCAATAGTGGAGAAAAACCCACAAAAGCCCACCCAACCAAGTCTGATAGGAAGCTGCTGGAAAAGAAAGTCCTCTTTACCTTTCAGATGGAAAGTCAATGATTGTGTGGAATTTCCCCCGCGCAGCTGCGGGGCCTTCTTCCACGTCCATGTCCCTGATCTCTGTCACAGCGGGAGAGCTGCTGTGGCCTCCCCTCTGTGCCTGTGCCTCCTCCACGGTGAGCAGCTTGGTGGCAGGAGAAGACACCCGCACAGACTTGGGATCTGATGGAGAAGTGCGCCCTGGAAGGGAAGACCACAGCTAAGAGGGAGGATCAGAAAGCAGCGGCACAGCCATCACAGTTCTGGGGGAGGTGCTGCACATCTCTCAGCCTTGCATTATCTGAATCAAGTGAAAGAAGAGGAGGTCAGAACTCTTTCATCAAGCTTCACCTGCACGCAAAACATCACCATGACAGGGACGGTTTTCTCATTTCTCAACTTTGGGCTTGGACATTCTCCGCATCCAGCCACAGACGATGCCATATTCTCATCTAAGCCCACAAGTCTGCAGGCCCCTCGATAGCAAAAGCGTATCTCAACAATCCTGGAGAAGGCCTGCATTTGATCAAGGTGTCTCATCAAGACAAAGCTCATGCAGGAAGACGCTCACCTGCTCCATCTCCGAATGCATGACGTGGAGCTGGAGCAGAAGAGGACGTCGGTGTGGTTGATGAGGAATTCTACCACGTCCGACTGCCTCTGCAGTTCCTCGCAGGCAGCTCTTCCGCTGGCGCAGGCAGCCTCGTTCTGCTGGGATCTGTAGAAAAGGCAGATTGGAGAAGTCATTGACCCGAGATCGTTTCCCCACGTTTGGGCATTTGGGCAGCCAAAGGCTGTCCAGTTGGGCTCTGGAGACTTCCTGCAGTGGGCAAGCACTGATGCCACTGAAGACATTCTCCCGGCTGATCAAGGACACACCAGCCCCATCTGACAAAACCAAGAGAGCACAAATTGTCCTCCTCTCCAAAGTGTGCCCGTGGGGAGAACAAATCCAAGCCTTGTGCTGAGACGGAAAAAGAAGTTTACCTGAAGAGGTTGGGAGCCCACACAATCGCTAAGTTCTTAGCGGGCATGTTTGTGACGGAGCAGCTCCCAGCGAGACAAGCCAAGTGTCTGATCAGGTACTCCAGCGTCCTGGAAAGCAAGAGCCAAACCTTCAGCACCACTGAGCACGCCGTGCTCACATTTACCAAACAAACCTCACTTGTTCTTGCTACTAGCAAGTAGATCAAGTTTTCCCAAGTGCCACGCTGCAGCACCAAGCCCCAGCACAGCACAGCCGCAGCCATCAGCTGCACCACCCGTGCCCCCGTGCCCAGGAGCTGACCCAATCCATTCACCCCACGCAGCCATCCACCACTTCAACACACACAGGCATCACGTTGCCAGCGTGACACAAAGCCTGCCATCGCATCATCGCCCTCTGAAATGCAGCAGGGCTGAGCTCCCCAGACTGAGGGCAGCAGTTTTCTGACCTGTAGTGAGGCGCGGGCAGCTGCTGGATGACCTCCTGCACTCGGAGCAACCGCTCCTCATCTGTACCGGCACAAACAGCGTCCTGGAAGAAAGCGGAAAGGGACTGAGACACACATCATGCGAGTCAAGCGTATGGGGCTAACAGGAAAAGGGCCTCAAAGCTGCAGAGGGCACTGCTGCTCCCATCTCCCACATTTCCAATGGCAGGATGCTAACACCAGGTGTTACGGTGCACCCGGTATGCAGGAAGCATGAGCTGCTTGTTGTACAGAGACACCCACTGGATGTCCATCAAAACCCCAACTTCAACAGAAAAAAGACCAAAAAAAGGTGCGCAGGCGTGTGTGTGTATGTGACAAGGCCACGAAGAGGGACATGAAGGCCATTGCCTTGTGCTTACCGAGAAGCTTGCCATGCAGCTGCTCGCTCAGCAGAGGGCTCGGCAGCTCCCTGAAGTACATCTTGCACAGGGAGCTCACGCTGTGAATGTCCCGGACGGTGAGCTCCGGAATCTGCTCTGACTCAAAGTCATGGCTGGAGAGAAGGACAGAAAAACAGAGGGCTTGGAGAAAGAGGAAAACAACTCCAAAGCAAGACAACATACAGTCCAGAAGCACTCTTACCGCAGCTTCTGGATCTTGGACGCCACGCCGGACAGGCGGTAGATCCCCTGCACCACGCCGTGCTGCTCAATGAACTCAGCGCAGCTCTGCACGACCTGGGGGACTACAGAACAAGGGCCTAGCGCTTAGCTGAGCTCCTGATTCAAGTCCTGCTTCAGCCGCTGCTCCTGTCACATGCCATCCACTAAGCCCAGCCAGGCTACTGCTTGCCTCCTCCTTAGAGGAGAAAGAAGGCTGTCGCAGACGTCGCCGGCAGGCAGGAGCCGCGGACAAAACTGGACACGGACGTGTTCTTGGCTTTCAAGAAATGCCAGGACCTGCCAAGCAGCCTGCAGAAAGTAATTCTGGGGAAGCCAGAGACACTGCCACAAGTCCCATCACAGCTCCCACCGGAATGGAGGCGTGAGACCTCATGTCCAGAAGAGCTAGGAAACTGACGCACTACACTCTCTGGGCCAAAAGGCTTCCTTTGTTTTCAGGCTAGCGTGGGATTGGCTTACTACCTTTGGCTTTAAGCAAATACAAGTGTGCCTGGTCTCCTATGAGCATTAGCCTCAGCTTCCCTTGCAGCCATCAACTCCCATTTCACGTTTCTCCACCGCTATCAACCTGCCCCTTGCTAGACATGATCTCCCTTTCTTTCATCTTGTCATGCCCAACAGAGGGAGGAAGCTCTCAGGAACGGGCTGTTCCTTACCATCACGGCCAGAGTGGAGAAGATGCTCTCCCAGGTCACAGCCAAACACCCTCCTTCTCCTTCTCCTTCTCCAGCTCCCGCTGCTTCGGTTCCTTTGGGCGGGCCTTCACGAAGGAACGAAGGAAGCTGAGGAGCTTGCCACGCTTCTTTGGCACTGCACAACAAAAGGAAGAAACCAGTAAATTTCAGGTTGGGCTCAGTGCGACCAGGCTGAGCGGAAACACACTCTACAGAGCGCGTCAAAGCGGCAAGAACATTGCCAACACTGCATTCTACAAGGATTCGAGCATTTGCCCAAGCCCTCATTCTCACTGCCTACAAAACAGCAGCCCTACGCCCCGTGGGATGCAGGAAGGATCATCAACACAGAGGAGAACGTGGGATGGATAAAGGAGGTATTCAACACAGAACACACCCAGAAAAAGACTCCATTTGACTTCCCCGCGCCATCACATGTAACATCCGTACCTGGCTTTGGCGCTGAGTTGATGAGGGCCTCAGGAAGTTTTCCGTTAATGAGCTCCACGCACTCACCAGGGAAAAATCCAACCTGGAACAAGAATCAAGAAGAGAGGATGGAATACTGAATGCAGCGTTTCTCAGGCCTCAACTGTTCAACCAAGACAGAATGGCCTGCAGAAAAGTAACCCTCATTCAACATTTGCAGCCAGAAGACCTACAAAAGCAATACTTGGTTCCGCACAAGAAGGCTCTGTCCTCCGTGCCTTGTACTAAGGACAGAGGTGGTCAACTCCTGACTGCGTATTGAGCACGAGAGGTTCTTGCTTCTAAGTCACATGAGGAGACAGTTTCCCACCCAAGCCCAGAGCCAAAGGGAAAGGCCTCTGACAGCGACACAGGGAAACTGTTGACGTCCAGAAGCCACCCTGTGCAGGCCGAGCAGCTCGAAGCTGACGTTCCTCACTTGACTGCAAGTTGCGCCCAGGAGTCTGAAGCTCGTGCCTACCTGAAAGCCACGCTTGCCTCTCCACCAGGGGCTCTGCTCCTTTGCTGGCATAGCAGTAATGCACACCAGGTCTCCCACCTGCAAGAGATTGCAACATCAATCCCAGCGTCAGCACAGCTGGGAGGAAAGCACAGCTGAAATGGACCCATTCTTCTGCACTGCCAAAGAGCGCACAGCTTGAGAGCAATTGCACCTGGGGCAGCTCTTCAGGCATTTCCTGTGGGAAAGCTGGGCTTGGAGGTACAAGAGCCACTGCCTTACACACCAGCACAGAATACAGTGCAAGCATGCCAAATCAAAACGTCTTTTAGACATGGCTGAACTCCTCCCTGCATCCAACCCAGTGCAAGTCCTATCTGGACCTGCATCTTCTGGGCTTCGTCTCACAAGGCATTCTGAAGGTGTCTGAGAATATTCCTGATGCATTCACACGGTATACTCTTCTGGCCGTGACAACAAGGAACGCCTTCTTTATCTGCTTACCTCCAAGGAGAGCTCATCCGCTGCCTGGGCAACAGTAGCTCTTGAATAACATGGCCAGCAGCAATAGCTGGAATATTAAGAGATGACTCCTCCTGGACCAGCAGAGGCTTCCCCTGGTTCTCAGGCTGAAACAGAGAGCACAGGCCATGGTGAGGAGCTGAGGACAAACAAGGAGGATTTCAGGGTGCCATCTCGATGCCACTAGCAAGGAAATGAAGCTATTAAGGCAGCTCTTCAGGGACACCGAGAGAGCCGGAAGGATGCTCTCTCTCTTGAAAAGCAGGAGAGCACACCGGTGGCTCATTCTGCTGGCTCAAGTCAGGGAACAGAGACCAAGCAGAGCTTCACACTGTACCTCCGTCAACGCCCGGTCAGGCCCACGGCTGATCTCGCTGCTCGCGATGCCCATCACAGCAGGCGCGACAAGCTGCAACAGAAAAGAATCACATTTCCTGTGTTCACACAGCACTGGATTGAGAGTCTTCTTCAGAACTACTCTCAGTTGCCCACTGGCGGAGGCAGGTGTTCTAGAAACAACCACTGTGCAGTCTATTCAAACGGGACAGCCGTTGCAATACGCAGCATTGGACCAAGTCGCTGTCCCTCTGCTAGCAGATGGGGACTCTGGCACAAAGCAGCAGATGCATTTGCCCGCAGCACGCTGAGAGCACAGTAGCAGGCCAGGGAGAGGTGTCACTGCTGGGGCTGGAGCTGCTCCCCAGCCCCCGGCTCCCAGCAGCAGCCTCACCACCAGCGCCGGCCTGCAGCCTTGCCCACGCATTTCCTCTGCCTGCATGCTTGCTGTGCTCCCTACAGCTGTCGGGCACACTCACACAGCCAAAGCATGCGCGCTTGTGCCCCTGGCTCATGTTGTGCAGCTCTGCACAGAGTGGGGCTAGGGCTCTTTGCCTAAGGGATTGCCTTCCTTCACACTAGCTGCTCCCAGCACTACAGACAGCACCCTGCCGAGGGCTGAGCTGGAGGGGAAGTGGAGAAAACCCACATGTTTTTTCCAGTGTCACATCCAAGATGGACGAGGCTGTGTTACTACACACGGTGCGACTAAACACAGGCTGCTGAACCATGGGGGGGGACAAAACGTGGCACGTACCTGGCAAGAGATCAGAACAAGGGAGAAGCAGATCCTGGAACCCGCAGCCGTTCCTTGTCACTTTGCTCTGATCTTCCACGAGCAAAAGCTGCACCAAGGGAGCAGGCAGGAGGGTGGGCAGGGGAGGGAGAAAGAGCAGGTCAGTGAGCTTGCACAATTGAGCAAAGGGAAGAACCAGGGAAGAACCCTGGCACAAATGCCACCTTGATGGATGGCTTTGGAATGGATGGCCCGGGGGAAAATGGCCTCTGACGGTCAAGACTAAACAATATGATCCTAGGAGCTCCGCCAGCCAGCAGTCCTCAAGGCCTCGCGGCCCACCCGTCTATCCCGCACCGTCTCAGCTTACCTACAAGGCGCTGCACAAGACGGGATGAAGACGAACGGACTCAGTAGATGCACAAGTGCAACAAGCCACGTACTCACGCCGAGCTCAAGCGCTCCAATGAAGGGAAGCAGCACGCGCTGCTCCTCCCCTCATTCTAGCCGCTTATGACATCACTAAGGGCCACCCGGCTGCTCCACCATGGACGGACAAGGTGGGGAGGCAAGACCACGTCACAAGACCACAGGATTCCAAAAGGGCACCCCAGCGTTCGAGAAATCAGTGCGTGGTTGGAATTCCATCCAGCCAAATCCTGGAGAAGCTGGCATGGGCTTGTCGGGACCAAAGTGCAGGACCCGGCGCTTGGTGCTGTTGAGCCTCTTGCTGGGCCTATGGCAAATCCACACTAGGGTCCTTCTTTGCACCCAAGGGCGGCTTAGAGCAGCCATCTCTTTCACCTGGATGGAAATAAAGGAAGAGAAACACAGCACTACTACCAGACTGCTTTGCCAATTTCTTTCCCACCTTTTGAATTGAATTGAATTCCCACGATTTTTGCCTTTAGGCTTCCATGACGACCTCATTTCCTCCTCCTTTTCTTGGGGGGAAGCTGCCCCCAGTGCCTGAGCTTCACAAGACAGCGTGAAACATGACACTAAGACAAAAGCTTGCCTGTGGGTGCAGGGTGGCTGTGCTTTGCCAGGTATACTAGCGGGCTAGGAAGCGCCACGTGGCAGCTCCAGGCCAAGTCTGCATTCAGTCACTGTGGCCACAGCTGCTGCCTCACTGCCAGAACGTATCCGAGGATACAGATGGACGCAGGCACTCCTGCTCCTTCTGCAAAGCCCTCCTCTGCACAGCCCGTTAGCTGCTGCTCACTGCTATGTCCAACCGGGCTCCCCTTTACAGCAGCCCTGGGATAAACACGCCTGTACTCTTCCGTGCAGCAGCGAGCTCCAGGGATGAAGCAGCAGAGAGGAAACCAACAGAATCTACTGCTGCTGAATCCACCAGCTCCTTCTGCCCACCAAGAGTAATACCTTAGGGACAGAACACAAGGGGGGATAAGCGCTTATGCTTCGCACACGGACAAAGGGAATCAAAAGCAGCTCATTCAAGAAGAGCTCGTAGGGTAAACCCAGCCTCAGAGACACAAATGCATCTGGTTCCAGTAAATATTACAGGCACCTTGGTGATGAAATGCTGTTCTGCTGCTCGGAGAGCACGAAGTATGCTGTGTTGACAGGCACAGCAGCGCACGATGCCCAAGCTGAGCACGCAAACCTCCCCAGCACCCCTGGCCAATGCTGCCAGGGAAATGCACGACCTGCAGCCCCACACGTCTCATTGCACGGACACTGGGGGGCTGCCTTAGTCTCAGGTGGGATTGATTTTTCTTCAGTCTCTCTTATGATGCTACAACAGTGAGAACACTCTGATGTTTATAATTTCTGAGAAGCAGACTTGGACAGAGCCAAGGCCGTTCTCAGCAAAGCTCTCAAGAAGGAGCTGGGAGGAAACCAAATGAGGACAGCTGACGTCAACTAGCCAAAGGGATATTCCATACCATATGACATCAAGTGGAATGGGTTTTGGATGGGGTGGGAGTTCATCTCAGTCTCTTCTTCTGCTTGGCCATTGCGTAGGAGGTGCTGAGCCAGTGCTTCTACATCACTCGTTAGATACACTCAAAGATAGATAGATAGATAGATAGACAGGCAGATAGATAGATACATAGATAGATATTCATTGCTTTTGTCCTTTCCTCTACCTTCGGAAAGAGATTTCTCTCAACACATGAGTTCTACCTTCTTTTTCTTCCCCCACAGTTTTCTCCCCCATCCCACCGGGAAGGGGGCAGTAAGCAAAGGATGCTGTGGTGCTGAGGCACCCACTGGCTTAAACTACAACAGGGCCGTGGGGAAATGGCTGCAGACATGATGTGCACTGTGGTCACTTGGAAAGGAATGCGGTCTTGACGTACACAAGCCCACTGTTTCATTTTCCAGAAAACAACCTATGGTGTCAATGAAACATGGCCCTCACTAGGAACATTTGCAAGAATGCTTTCAATGACCGAGGGCATCGCACGCCATGAACGTCACCCTGACGACACAACGGCATAGCAAACACAGCAGCAACCCCTGGCACCGATACCTCCGGGTACAACAAGCACAGGGCACTGGGCTGCTTTGGATGCAGTTTCAGCACAGACCTGAGGTCTTCATGGAAAGCGCCTTGCAGAGCACATCATGTCCTGCACCAGGCAGAGTGCTGCGCATCTCTCATCTTTCCAAACTTTGGGGCTATGAAGCTGCACGCTGCTTCTTGGCACTTTGTCCCCCAGAACTCCAGAGCACTTTCAGCTGCTCCCTGGCAATTCACGGCTTGCACAGTGCCAAACACAACAAAGAGAAAAGGAAAGAAAGAAGAAAAGGCCATGGCTATGCACAGAAGCGTCTGGGAAGGGTTCAGCTCCAGAATGAGACCTGCACAAGTCAACTCAACAGATTCCAAGAAATTCATTGACATCTGACAGAATTTGGAACGCCAGAAGCACTGCCGCACCAACAGCACCGTATTCGAAAAGCGGCACGTCCAAATCAGCCCACTTGCCCTGCTCTACCCACTCAGCCAAACACAGAAATCAAGATGCACTTATCCACACGTGCAAATCTGAGGGCGAGGAGCAAAAGGCTCACTAGGCCATGGGCAAAGCAGGGAGCAGATGATAGGCGGGAAACAGGAAGGAACTGAAGTCCAGATCTCCTGCACCAAAGACAGGGAGAGCTGAGTCAGCACCACGGGAGGACTTACGACACAGCTTAACAGCTTGCAGAGACCTGAGGTTGCCAAAAGAGGCTGCCAGGGTAACTCTCACCAGTCTTTTGCAGGGCTGTTACAGATGCTTCTGATGCTGACTTCCACTGCCCTGTGTCCTTGGTAGAAAGTGCAGGTGAGAAATGCACAACTGGTCTGGGTAACGCTTCTATGCTTCCACGGTTAGGACTGAAACAAAAGGAAAAAAAAAAAAAACATGCAACCTTATGAAATTTGCCTCTCTACTGCTGCTGTCAGCGTGACATCTAAGATGAGCATTACGCGTCCCTGCACCCGACTGAAGATTCATCCAAGTCTGTGTTCCACACAGCTCCATCCCAGTGCCAAAAAGAAACACGGACAGAGATGTTTAGAAGATTCTTTGTGCAGATACAAGTGCAGGGTGCATGTGCATTCTCTACAGCAAGAAATAGCAATTTCTCAAGCAGTGGTATGAGGGAAGGTCAATGGAAAGGAATTGGATGATGAACCCATTTCATATGAGAAGTCCTTGCTAAACCTCTCCCCAGCAAAAAGGAAGCCTCCGGGCATTGTTAGCAGCAGTTCCCAGAACATCTTGCACCACAAAATGCAGCACGCTCCTTTTTTTCAAGGGCCCCTCGTTTCTCTCATCAGCATCAGATTCACTCCACTTCAAATACACCCATCAGAACAGCCCTTCCGTTCTGCTGAGGTAGGAACCCACTGCTGGGATGTCCCCCACTCCCGTTCCCCGCTATGTCCAGCACCGGGGGGAAAAGGAAGAGACACTGCCATCACCTACCCAGACTTCTTGCAGGGCCTTCCAGACGCTCTCACATCACAGGGAGAAGCAGCACAGCTCTCGTGGCACAAAGCTCGCAGAAGGCTGCAGAAATCAAGGTTGCCGCGAAGGTGCTGCTTTCGAACAACGTGACTTAGCAAAGCACTCACCCACCAGATGCCTTTCCTACAATCTTAGCATCAGCAACATTGGAAAAGACCTCGATGTCTATCCAGTCCAAACACCCACCTACCACCACCATTTCCTTCCCACTAAGCCACGTCCCTCACTGCAACATCTAAGTGTCCCTTGAACACCCGCAGGGACAGTAACTCTATCACCTCCCTGGGCAGCCCGCTCCAGCGGCTGACCACTCACTGGGAGAAGGTCTTCACAACTAACCTCACAGCTTCCTTGCTCTTCCCTGGACACACTTCAGGCTTTCAGGGTCCCCCTTTTAGTGAGGGGCCCAGAACTGAACGCACTGGAAAGCTGTGCCAGAAATGAGAAAAGATTAATTATTTCCCTGAGACCAGTTCGAGCTCTATCCACTTGGGAACACTGCCTCCCTGTACATTCATAACAATATATGTATTTATACCTACAGAAATCGGTCTAAACTGGTGTAGAGAGTATCAAATACAAATTGGAGAATCTTCCCAGCATAACATGGATCTTCATGCCTTTTTTGTTGTTGTTTCTGATGTTTCCCCTAAGAGTGACTTATGGAAACGGATGGGGTTACTCATAGAATTAAGCACAGTTTGCTTTCATCACGGTGAAGGCACAGGGCACATATATATATCATACAGTCATATTAACACAGTTTTGCAACACAGCATCAAGCATCTCAGAAGTGAAATCCTTCTCTGTCTCCATATTAAGCGTTTAACAACAGCTGTGCAGAATTTCCAAAATGACGAGCCTTTTAGTTTTTTCCACACTTGGCATCATTTAATCACCCAGTTTACAAAACAGATATAAATCCTGGGGGGCTTTGCTTCATAACGGGACAGGTTTGGAGTGGGTGTGTTGCTAATTCAGAATGGTGTAAAGTTTCCCAACTTGTGAAAATGTACAAAACACATATTTGGAGACTACGGAAGGAGTCACAACAAACCTGAAGCCTTTCTCCTCACGACTGCACCAAATAATTGATGTTGAAACCTCTCTCATCTGATATTCTCTTTTCAGTAAGGATATGTTCCATTAGAGGATATGGTACGGCCTGGTGCTTTATTTCCGACCAGCACATCCAATTGGACTTAGTTGGTACCTTGTGTATGGGGAGCTATTGAATTTATCACCATAGTAGAACTACAGACATTTGGAGTCATCTTCACACTTCATATCTGTACTCCGCCACAAGTAACAGAAGGATTTCAAGGATCAGAGTCCCTCAGTCATGAATTGGACTCCTGCTTTTCTCGCACTTCTTCCTTCTTGCCTGTTTGGATGTTGATCTGAGATCTCTTGCTGCATGGGCATAACATCACCCAGCTGAGACTATGAAGTACTCCGAGACCTTCAGTACTTAATGCTGTTTTCTTAAACCTCTAACATGAAACTAGTCTCCCACCTGTCCTAACTCACTAGTCTTCTCTAGGAGCTTCCCTGGGAAGGTTTATAATAATTTATGCGTTAATCCCCGCGGGTTACCTAGATCATGAACAGAGCTCAGAAGGGGTTAGGAGTAGAGCGACACACAGCTCCGCTTCGCGCTGAGGGCAGTTTTGGCCCTCCGAGCTTGCCGTAGCCACCCTGCGCTCTGGCGCCGGCGGACCGGAAGTACTCGTAGTCACTATGGCAGCCGCCTGCGGGGGGTTTGAGCTGCGAGGCTGTGGGGAACGGTGCCTTTTGAGAACGGTGTTTTTCTGAGCGTTTTATCTTCACCGGGTGGTTTTCTTCCTCGATGTGTCGAATGAACGGCGATGGAGAGCCCACAGAATTCCATCCGCCCCCGAAGCCCGTCATTATTGACAAGCAGAAGCAGAGAGAGGAGAGGAGGTAGAAGGGGTAGGCCGCGGTGGGGGCCGCCCTCAGATTCCTCAGGGCTCTGAGGCATTGGTACTCGAAAAGTGCGTGTCGGAAGGTGACAGAGACACGGGCCCTGCCTCTGCCTTTGCCTCACATCTCGAGGTCAGCTGGGAGCTGAGTGCACGTATTCTGTTTGTGAAATGGAATTCCTCTTGTGCTAAGCATTTTTCATGTCTCCGAAACCCACCTGCACTGCTTTAAGTGGCACAGTGTTTAAAGTGGCGGTGCTGCCTCTGAGAGGAGAGTGACGATGTGATACGTTGCACACTGGGGGTATTGGTCAACAGTTGGCTGCACGTACCCAGCAGTGTGCCCAGGTGGCCAAGAATGCCAGCAGCATCCTGGCCTGTGTCAGAAATAGTGCAGTCAGAAGGACTGGTGAAGCGATCTGCCGGCTGTTCTCAGCACTGGTGAAACTGCACGTCCAGTACTGTGCTCAGTTTTGGGCCCCTCACTACAAGAAAGGCACTGGGGCTCTGGATCGCGTCCAGAGAAGGGCAACAGAGTGGTGAAGGATCTGGGGCACAATATTATGGGAGTGTCTGAAGGAGCAGGGAGTGTTCAGTCTGGAGGAGATTCAAAGGAAACCTCATTTCTCTGCACCACTACCTGAAAGGAGGTTGTGGTCTGGGTGGAGTCAGCTTCTCCTCCCAAGGAGCAGCAGGAGGACAAGAGGTGATGGCCTTCAGTTGTGCCAGGGGAGGTTCAGGTTGGATACTAGGAAAAATGTCCTCTCGAAATGCCCAGGCAGGTGGTGGAACTGTTGTCCCTGGAGGTGTTCAAGCCATTCCCTGGCTCTGAGGCCAAGTCTCCATGCTGTCTGAAACACAGTGACCCCATGCAAATAATCTGTTGGTAGTGGCCCTCTGGCCAGTACTGTGTCAGGAAGCGTGCCTTCAACTTAGCTGCCAGACAGTTGAACTCCAGAGCATAAGGAGATTTCTATGGCACAGGTATAATTCATCGGAGCAGAAAAGAGTTTTAAGAGTCCCCTTAAGCTTTGCCAACACAAGATAACCACTTGAATGTGGTGTCTCCTGTAGGCTCTCTTCAGCTGTTTGTAAGAAACAGTAGGAAAAAAATTATTATCTTTTACTATCAAGTGATGAAAAAAGTGTTTTTTTCATCTGTGTCTCATTTAGACCATGAAGAAATTCCTGTAAACAAGGCAGGAGTTTAATTTTTTAGTGGGAACGTAGGTGATAATTTAGTTAACTTTCTGACTGATACAGGGATTATATCAGGATGGTGAGCAGTCACCTGGGGTTTCTGCAGGGCTCCATTTCAGAGCCAGATGGAGGACTGCATCAGGGAAGGGTCAGGGTGGAAAAGCTTCTGCACCAGAGGTTGACCATGCACAAAATATGCCAGAGTTCAAGGAGCCTTTGGACACCACTCTCAGACATAGTGTGGCTGGTTTTATGTGGAGGCAGGGGTTGGTTTTATGTGGAGGCAGGGGTTGAACTCCTATGATCCTTGTGAGTCTCTTCAAGTGGCCATTCTACAATGGCCTGGAAGGCTGTTAAACAGCTTTTGGTTGTGTTAGTTATCAAGGTGATACAAGCATGTAAAAGTCTGGTACCTTAATGCTACTCCTGTGGTGAAAGAACATTCATAACCAAAGTACCTGCCTTCCTCAGTAGGTAACTTAGGAGACGTGCAAGGAGTAACGGCCTGCAGATGCCTCTGTATTACACTGTGCAGACAGAACAGCCAGCGCTATGGAAACTTAATGCTACTGATGTGGGGGTGGAAGGAGCAGTTAGCAAGATCTGCATCTCAGAAGGTCTGGCAGACTGGTAAAAGAATGCTATCCAACTTAGCTTACAGGGAAAAGGAGGAACGGCTGCTGTCCTATTCTTCTTTCCTTAGTAAGTAACAGAGTTAGAAGCGTAGAAGAGAGTTAACAGCATATCAACTTAAGGACGGTGTAATAAATCAGTGTTATTTAGGTATATGAACAAACGTAACAGCCACACAGCCCCCAAATCCCTTTTCTCCCACTGGTGTCCAGTAGTCCCTTAGTTTGCTGACAGATCGGGCTGCTTCTCTTCTCTTAAAGCAGCACTTGTCTCACTGCTTTGCTTCACAGTCAGAATTCTGACCTTCTGACCTTTTAATACCTTTTTTCTTTTTTAAAAAAATCTTTCCCTCTAGCTGCAGGTCAGAATGAAACCTCAACCATGGTCAAAACGGTGGGAGAGGCCGAAATACAACATAAAAGGAATAAAATTTGAGCTACCCGAGAAAAAAAATGAAGGAAGCACAGAAGTGGAAGCAGCCCTGGCTGGAATTCGATATGCTGCGAGAGTACGATACTTCAAAATAGAGGAATAAATATGGAGGGAAGCGAGTGAAGAGCTGAACAAGTAACAGCTTTGAGTTCAAGTGTAAGAATTGTCATGTTTTCAAGTTTCAGTATGCAAATAAAAGACAGTGAAATTTCAGCAGTTCTTCATCTGAATGTTAAACTGTCCATTCCTGAAAACAGGTGTTACAGTGTGTTCAGCCCTGCTTCTGCCTTCCCTTCTAAATCACAGCTAATAGAAGGGGTTTGCAGTTACTTGTGTTGTCACTTCCAAATAACTGTTTCTTCTGCCTTTGCCAAGTAGACAGGGGCCAATTGTGAAAATGCTTCACTCAGTAGGTTCAGAAGGGGGCTATGGCAGGGAAGCAGATGTACAGAAGCCCAGCTGGACAATCTGAGAGTAAGTGCTGCTTAGCTGTCCTGTAAAGGCACTTTTGAAATGACATCTGATAAAGCACCAATAGTAACCTGACAACAAAGCAGTAATACCAACGTTTTGAAACCAGCTTGCAAGAATGAAGCCAGATTAGCTGTTACTCCAGTCAGATTGTGTGAATGGGTGCAAGGTTCACCACAAAGTGGCACAGTAGGTTCTCAAAGATACTCAACTGGGATGGGGCTTCTGAGCTCCAGTAAAAATCGCCTTCCCCTGCTTACCAGTCATGACAAGTGACGTCTGCAGCCACTGGAAGAAGCCTCTACAGAGGTAAAGCGTGATAGAACCTATTCCAATTTCATAGCAGCACAAGACTAATTTCTTTGGGAGCAACTTTCCACATGAATAAGGAAGCAGAGGAGACAAAAGCAAGCACGGAGATCACATGCTTCAGCTGATTACCCATCAGTTGTATTTTCTTTGCACTCAGGAAAGTAGAAGTGCACAATTACTTACAACAGAACTCCTAAATCCTGCAGATAATGAAGCGCCAGCAGTGCCACAGTTTTTTTCCATACTTCACATAACATTCCTGTCGTGTTCAAGACTTGAAAGCGTTAAAAGTCTCATTAACACAAAAACATCTTTACTTTTCAAAATAATGGTTTGCTTTTATTTTAAAAGTCATTGTTGTCTATAACACTGATGAATGCTATTTACAATTAAAATAGTTTACAAAAATACATATTCTGTAATAAAAACAACAGAAAAACCATAGGGAATAAAAGCCCCCAAGAGTTAAATGGAAGACCCATACATAACATTTTAGAGAAGCAGGCAATAGCAAACTTAGCAGAATTTGTGACGCACTGCTGTTTCTACAATAAAACATCCTTTTTATTCTGCAGCAGTAATATTTACTGCACATATATGAAGTTACACAACATTAGAAATCTAACATGGGTACAACGAAATGAGGTTTAATGGGTCTTACAGGGAAGCAGAAGGTAAATGTCCTTAGAGAGCCAATTACTAGAAGGTAACTGGAGTTGTTGTTCTGCTTGTCTGATAAATGAGGGCGGGTGACAACTCCAAGTCTGTGCACAAAGTCCAGTCTGTATCTCAAGTACAAAGCTCCACTACAAATCATACTCTGGAGAAGAGTAAGCGTAGTTAAGACGTTCTCCTGTGCAACTTCTTACCTTCCTGAACAGCCCGTTTACCATCAGTAGATGTTCATAGATCAAACTTCTCACTGCATGCAGAATTCCTGCTTCTGTGTCAAGGGTCAAAAAGCTATGAAGAACTCACTGTGAGTTTGGTAGAGCTATCTCATTAAGTGGACAATAAGTTAGAGTTCAGTGACTCCCGAGTCAGAGTGATTTGGTGTGGTACTGAAAACAGCTTGTGAAGTTGTCTGCTCACCAGCAGTGGTAACGTTACAGGCACTCACTGCAGTCATCCTTCCCAAAAGAACAAAGCAGTGAGGCTTCGTCATATATTTCAGAACACCTGCACTTCACACTGACGATTGTGATTCTATCTAGGAGGTAGATGGCATCAGAAGACATCTGGAAAAAAAAAAAAACAACAAAATATTTCACAGTAAAACAACCGTAGGCAGTCCACTCATTAAACGTTACCACTTTTTTAGAGTGAGCATCAGGCTTGTTTCAGTAAAAGAACTGCTGCTTCAAAGAAATCCTTATTTCCTGATCACAGATTTAAGATGTTCCCGTTTGCACTCTTCAGTGAGCTCTTCAGCAATACGCAGAGCCTTGACTTTCACCAACAGGACAACAACTTCTTCAGTTTCATCACTATTACAAAAACAAGTTGACATAGCAACACATTCACACCTGACTTCAAAATCAATAAAGCTAAAACGTGCCTTGAGCTACACTGACCATTAACTGCACCCAACATCTAGAGCCTCAAACTAGCCTGAACTAGTACTGCAAAAGCGATCCATTTTACATTATGGATTGCATCTTTAGTTGTACGTAGATGTTGGAAGTACATCACTGAAAGTGTTAAATGGATGAGGCTTGAGGAATTTAAGAATCATAGAATCATTAAGGTTGGAAAAAAACTCAAAGATCATCTAGTCCAACTGTCAACTCATCACCACCATGCCCATTGCGCCACGTCCCTAAAGGAAATACTAACATAAAGAATATGAGGAAGTGCTGCATCCCAAAGAACATGTTGTTTGTTACCTGTGGTTACTCCTGTGAAGCATACGTGCTCACTGAACCAAATGCTGGCAGAAGTTCACCGACCTGGGGAGAGTTGACCCACTTTCAA
Organism: Gallus gallus; assembly: GCF_016699485.2. Classification (NCBI taxonomy): domain Eukaryota; kingdom Metazoa; phylum Chordata; class Aves; order Galliformes; family Phasianidae; genus Gallus; species Gallus gallus. The sequence goes on from NC_052572.1 coordinate 76,059,218, forward strand.
GATTTTGGAACCACCTTTCTGGGAAGCATGCAACCACCTGTTCACCCAGAGAGTATTTTGAAAGAAAAAATAGAAAGAAAAAAAAAAGGCTTTCAGTAACACTAAGTCACACCACTTCTGACAGACTTCTCCTTTTGGCTAGTTCAGTTATTATTGGCAGTGTTTACTCTTCAAAAAACAAAACCATCATTTTAAGCAGTTATTCCTAAAGCCTGGGAACCAATGCTTGCTTTGAAATTCTTTTATACACCAAGGTCATCAAAAAACAAAGAAACAAATAAAAAACAACTTCAAATGTTAAATAATTACACTTCAGACTACATCTGTCCCCATGGAAATAAGACCTTTCACCTCTTTACACTTCTCTATGTTTTCTGGCCCAGGTGGTGTGTTGAAGAGGTTCAGAAGAAGGTAACGATTCAGCAGCTTGCTCAGTCCCACACCACGGACTGTGTCTTCCTATACAGTCCCATCCCAAAGGAGAACCTTGGAGAGCAGCTGCAGTAATGGAGAAACAGAACATGCATATCTGATGGCTGAGGGTGCATTAGAACCTCCTTTTTAAACTTAAAAGATACCATGTCCATCCAATCTCAGTACTCAAAAAACGGGATTTATTCTCTCCAAACTGTCAGAAGATCCCCAACATAAGCACATTTTCAACCATTCTGCACATCACCACTTCTAAAGAGAAGACTGACAGTGAGGATGGAAAACAAACTGAAAGGAGAAAACTTCAATCCGCAGTGAAAGACCACCGGTGTCACTTTTAGAAACTTGCAGGTATTTGACAGGACATTTAAGTCAGGCAATACACAATCTCAGAAGGTGATACCAGAATCTTATGTCTGTTTCGTGTCTGCCAGGTATCAGCACTAAGCTCCCTCTTGTCTTCTCTGCATCTGTCCATGACAAACCCTTACACAACACCTTGCTCCAGGAGTGAATATGGCAAGTCCTCAACATTCCCAAATTCCCTGATTTTTCTACAGGAATGTGCAACATGGCAGCAGGAAGCCTATGCAGGACTGTCACCATGGCCTTGTTAGCACACACAGCAGGGGAACTGGGATGTTAATGTGTTTTCCTGCATCTAAACCTCATCTTTAGTACGAATCCAAATACACTCATAGAGGAAACGGATCTAAGAGGGAATTGAATCACAGGCATTCAGATATTCAGCACTTAATCAGACATAACTCAGCACTTGAGACTGAATAAAGCTATACTAATATGCTTATACGCACATGCAGGGATTCTATTCTACAAAAGCAACATGGGCACTGTATGCACATACTGAGGAAACAGACCTATCCACAGAGTGCCAATGACTGATCTCATGGAAGGTTAGCAGGAACAGATGATGAAATTAAAGTCTCTTGACTACGTATCAGAGGTGGGTGAGCATAAATAGCTCACTGACGAAAACAGCTAACCTTCCTATTAAAATACCATAAACTCTCAGGAATCAGATTCGACTGTAGATACATTTCCTCAAAGACGACAGTCTACTCTTAACTAAAATGATTTTCACAGACAAGATCGGTGTTTTTTCTTTACCTCAACAGCTGACCAAAACCGTCTGCCTTGGAATTTTGAACATGGAGAAGATTTGTCTTCCACAGTGCTGGTCAGAAAAAGAGGAAGAGGAAATAAGGATTTTGTTTGACCTGAAAGTAAGACAAACAGACAATTCATCTCTTAAACACTGATGAATTACAATTATGGAGTTCTTTCATATGAGGAAACAGCTGTTAACTGAAACTCCTTGAAATACCCAATGGAATTAGCAGTTGGAAACACTCGAGTATGTGTTTAATGGATTCTCAGCAGAACAGCTCTGCCTGTAACCAGACAAACATGCTGCATCAGGCTTAGCAACACTCTTCTCCCAGCTGTGTCCTAACCCCACACCTACCAGACTCTTACCAGTTATCCTCTCTCTAAGAGCGTCCAGCAGTAAGGATCAGCAATATCAACTATTTCAGGAAAGAAAGAGGAGTCAGGAGTAGAAGGGGGAGCAGACCACCACAAATAACACAAGCCCTCAGATACTCCAAGTGAAGATCACAAAACCAGACTCTGGGCTGTGCCTCATAAACTAAGAACTTTCCATTTATGAAAGCTTTTAGTTACAGGAGCAAAAAAGCACTAAGTTGACCGTGTAGTTACTCTTGTTGGAATGAGTTCATAAACATTAATGTTTGGTAACTATTCCTACAATGAAACAGTAGAAGGCACATTTGTTCCATTTGCTCATGGATGTCTACAATATATTTCACCCACGCTTCTGGGGAAAAGGTACAGAAAAATAGAACAAAGGCTAAAAAAAGAGGTTAGGTTGCAGGTAGACTTGGTGGTCTTTAAGGTCTTTCCCAGCCTGAGCAGTTCTATGATTCTATGACTAAAAGTAACAATTTTAAAAAGTAAAAAAATAAATTCCCAGGGACAGCTTACCTTTTCGGATACAGAGGGATAAAGACATCCTCCTCTACAGACTGCTTCATCCTCAGGACAACCGTGTTAATCAAATCCTGTCAAAAAAAGAAAAAAGGAAAAATATTAACACATCCTCACAAGAAAAGGATCTCACCTTCCACTTACAACAATTTTAGGCAGTTATTTTGTTCATGTGGAAAAGCAAAACGCTAATTCAGCTGAATGCAGGAGCCACTGTATATAATAGACACTAAGATCACGACTGCATTACAGACCTGTGAGCAAGTCTCAGCTTTAACCATCTTTCTTTTTTTGTTTTGATAAAATCCTCTTGGATAACGAGATTAATGTATTTTCCAGCTATGAGGTTCTATTAAAAAAAAACACAACAAAACACCACAGCTACTATACAAACAGAACCTTATCTAAAGCTTCTTCCTGAAGTCAAGTGTGGCGACTGCATAAATGTTTGTTATTATTTCTTTTCATACTAAGGGCCTAAACATCAACTTAGTTTCACCTACTTTACGCTGGATAAACTCCCAGATTTACATGAGAATAAAACCAGAACTGGGCTAAGTGTATGTTACAGTGAATGTTTACAGTGAAGTGCAAACACTGCATCAAGAACTTCCTTCCCCATTACCACAGCAGCCTTTACCTGTTTTGCCTGGCTGCATTCCCTTCTGGACAGGACTTGTTTTTCAAACACGTTATCGCAAAGCTGTGTATGGTTCTCAGTCTGTGAAGTCGATAAAGGATCCCGCACATTCTTGGCAAATGCTGAAAAATAGGAATTATTTCATTCATGATATCCAAGTGGCTATCTGCTCTAGTTTCAAGGAAGCAAACATTCAAAAAGCTGAACCTTTCCTTTGCAGTAACCTTAACAAGTAATTGTAACTATCAACATAATTTTACATTACCACTTATTTAAGGTTTGATTACCTAGCTGCAGCGAACGTTCTCAAGACAACCTTAATATACCTATAATTTTTGGCAGGATAGTTTTTTCAATCACTCTAGGCAAAACTTCTTCATCAGGATCATCATCTCTTTTTGATTCAGACGGCTTTTTGGCATCGCTGAATCCTTCTACAGCTCTGAACCAGGGCATCTCTTTCAGGTCTGTAGAATTCTGCTGAAAGATCATTCCCATTCGTTGTTCAGCTGTCAGGATTGAGAGAAAAAGCTCCATGCAAAAATATATCTAATGATACCAAAAGATTCTCATTTAACAGTTTTACATGGATTCTAATCACAGAATGGACCAAAGCAGCAAGCTAAAACTGAATGTAAAGCTAGATTTCAGAGGGTAGGGCTGTCAAAATGTCAGCAAACAGCTCCACATTAATAAAGATGCAAGTGATTCATACGCAAGCAACCTGACAAGAGGAAAAGATGCCCTCCTTCTAGTTAACAACACTTATCTCAAGCTCTGGAATGCCTCCATAACCCACGGCAAAGCTCCTGTACAGAAGTCTTCCCTGCAAGCAGCATGCCCCCGTCCTGCACTCTGGCAAAGCCTTTTTCAGGAAAAAAAAAAGATACAGAAGACCACAAAAAGACTTCTGCGGTTTTGAACAACTGCACAGATTTAAATACCCATTACATTTCATATTTTGTATGTCTCTTAAAAGCTCAGACAGGAAAATCCTTCTTCTGTTATTCAGCAAATACGCATCGTGCCTCTTCCAGCTCCTCGTGACCTGCTCACTAAGGCAGTTCAAATCTCAATTTGAAATACATTCCAACTTTGGACAAAAAACTGATTAAACTAAAGAAGCCTACAGTCTTCTATCTTCTATCTATTCTTCCTAAGGCATTGGTCAGAATTGTTTAAATGCATTAATTCTATGCTGTAGAAAATAAACGATATACCATTCAAAAGGAGTATTTCTTCACTCTCCCTTGAAAATCCTTCTCAACATGGGAGGAATTTTGCTCTCATATCCTGACCAACCTTTGCTCTTCTGGAATTCAGTCACCTCTGTCAGAGCCAGTAAGAGCATGCAAAAATCAACAGGAAAATTATATTTATACCTATCATTTGCATAGCATACCTCTTGTATGTAATTATTGACATTACTTAACGTTAAAGGTTAACAGTTTGCTTCAAGCAAAGTTTTATTACGTCGTTTTTCAACCAGTAAAACTCTTAAGTCCTTACCTGTGCCTAAACGGTGATGAGTCAAGGCACCAATGCAACTGGAACGGTTTCAGAGCTCCCAGTAACTTAAGGTCAGCAGCAGACCCCGACGTTCAAAATGTAGCACCTGGCCTACGCTGATAACAGAGGGTAGGTTAGATGTTCTGATGCACCTATGAACATTCAGATTCCAATCAGCATGAAGAAAACCCCCCATTAATAAACAGATGGTTTCCATGTACCTTGAGCTTTGGAAAGGAAAGGCATTTTTGCACGTGTGTGTATCACCTCGCTTAGTAACTGCAAGGATTTACCTTCATCCCTGTGTAAGTAACAGGAAGCAGATACACACTTACTACAGTTAGATGTAATGATACGTACCTTCGATGCTCACACATTTTCAGAAGCTTCATCTTTTCATCACTCTCCAATCCATCATTACTTGGTTTGCCATTCCCAGCTACCAGAAGTCAGGAACAAGACAAAGAGGTGAATGCAGAACACTGACTCTGCTTCTGCTCTTCATTTGGAAACTAACCAAAGTAAGTAAAACCTCCTGATGAAAAATTCACAGTGTCCAGCGTAAAGCACAGTCAATATTATCAGTGAACTGTTGGACAGCTGTGGCTGCTCCCTCGTGCAGGGGGATTGCCAGGTCACAGCCTGAACCGGGAGGTGAGCACCTGAGTGAGCACAGGGAGGGACCCCAGATCCACCCTTCCTCTCTGCCCTTCCTGGTGACGCTTCCAGCTGTGCTTCCCAGAGTGCACACACACTCAGAGTCTGCATGCTTTGCACCCACCCCACCTGCACACCAGTTAGAACCAGAAAGGGCTACATCCCCGAGCTCACTCTTCTCAAGCTGCTGCCAGTTATCAGTCAATCCTTCTTTGTCCTCCTGTTCTACAGTGCCTGCGTCCCAAACAACCTAATATCTACCGGAAAACTGACTCAGTTTCTCTTTTCAAGTACTGATAGACAGCCACTGAGATCAGTAATTCAAAACTGACGGAGCATTTGGTCATGCTGTATTCACTATTCTACCACGGAGAAGTGATACTACGCGTCCTACTTCGGTAAGGATTTCAACTAGGACATCTAGTACAGTATGCCCACTGACAGCAGGGAGGGAGAAAACATTACACATGAAAATAAAATGTAATCCAAGAATTAACTGCGTTTCTACTTAAGTAATGAGATTTCAGTAAGAAAGTAACTTCATACTAACTTGTCAGGTGCTGCATATAAGTAGATTCCGTTTCCAGCTCATCTTGCCTTCGCTTCAGTACCGACACGGCTCGCTGCTGGAGAAGTGCAGGTACAGCAGATTCGAGCTCAGTTATGTATTAAAAATAAACAAAGTGTTTATGTCCTTAAAACAAAGTACAAAATCCTTGCTAATAATAGCACCTGCATTGGAGCAAAGAAGAACTGCAAGACTTACCCATACCAACATTTACAGAAGCACTGTGTGTGGACAAGATTCATGCTTTGGAAAACATCAAATGTCACTGACGTAGTGGTAGTTCTGAAGGTACCACCACTGACATTTTACCCATATTCCTTTACACAACACGCTCCTAAAGAGCATAATATGGCAAGTGTAGCGACGTTACACTGCATAGATTCTACCCAAGTCTATGTGGGTAGGAATACAGCATACATCAGTGCGTCCCACTTAATTTATACCAACTTAACATCACCAAGCTATCACTACCAGACGTGTTCTCCCTCCCCTTCTTGTTACTTTCCAAATAGGTCTCCCACTCTCGATAGTCTTTCACATTTGATTGTACTTGAACTCCCCGCATCATTTCATCCATTTCTTTCAGGTGATCAAGGCCAAAAAAAAAAAAAAAAAAGCATACAATTCCACAGAAATATTTAGTCCACTTCAGTGGAAATTCTTTGAACACAAGCAGGCCAGCAGCAGTCTGTACAAAAGAGTATACATACACAGAGGTTCACACAAGTGAACGGCAGATGTTTGTGTTTCAGCTGCACGATGTCTGAACTTATCAGTACAGCTGCTTCTGGCTGCGTGAGCACTGAGAGGTGATGGGGATGGCTATCTCGGTAGCTGCAGATGCCTGACCCCACCTGTCCTTCTCACACGCTCCCTTGCAAGTTCCCATCTCCACCCAGGACATCTCAGCTGCCCACTGCCTTGTCTGAACAGGCTGAAGAGCCACGACAAAAGGACTGACAGCCCCACCTGCCCTGAGTCGCTCACCTTCCCGCTCCTCCTCCTCGCTCCCGAAGCTCAGCGCCGCCCCGCTTCCCCGCACGGCTCCCCCGAGGGCAGCGGCCGCTCCGCGGCGGTTCGGGCCGCCTCACGGGACGAGGCGGTGCGGGTCAACGTCGATCCGCTCGGAGTCGTCGTTTCCGCGGTCTCTGGCGCCCCCGCGTGGCCGATCGGCGGAATGGTTTGGAGTCGTCGGGCGCATGCTCGCCGGGACCTGGAGGACTAATCACAATAGAGAGCGGCGGATGAGCTGCACAGAGCGGTTACGAAGCCACTTCCGCATTCCTACGCGCACGCGTTGTGCCGCCTGCAGGACTGAGCAGCGGACAGCGGCAGTTCCGCGCATTGGCCACGAGGTGGCGGCAGAGACCGCGGAAAGAACTTGGACGGGATCGATGCGGCCCGCGGCGCAATCGCTGGCGGTCAGTGCTCTGTCGCGATGACGGGGGAAGAACACGGAATGAGAAGTGGGGGGCGGTGGGGGTGAAGACGAAGAAAACAGAGGGAAACTCCACCAAACTCAGGAAAGCCGTGCTAAGAGCTTTACAAAAAGAAAATAATAATAATTAAAAAAAAAAAGTTAAAAAAATTACTTTTTGCCAGCATCTGTTGCACTGTTTCTAAATATTCACATACCAAAATGTAACTGCCCAGTACATTTAACGACAACAAAATTAAAGCACGTTGGCAGAAAGCAGAGCGCCATATTGGTGTTCACTCAGCCTCTGTCTTCTTCGTGCTTTAATGTATTTCACAGCTACCTAATGTAAATCACAGCTACCTCTGGAAGACAGCCCGAGAGCTGTGCAGGTCCATCAGGCTCAGCTGCAGCTTTCATCTGCCCTTCTCTGGCCCTCCTGCAGCTGGAGAGAGAGCACAGGAGGGCACGTGGGATGCAGAGCCTCCCCAGTCAGCCGCAGCAGTCGCTCCTGCCAGCACTCCCTTTCCCCCACGTCTTTCCCATTGGACAGTCTGGAGCCCTGTGTGGCAGAGGAGGAGAGAGCTGCAGGCAGAAGGAAAACGGGCTGCTGGGATCCCTCCATCCCACTGCCAGGTGTCTTCTCTGGCATTTTGGGGGTGGGAAGGGAGTTGTGGGAGCACCCGTGGGGCTCCGGGCAGGAGGGAAGGAAGCAAAGATGCAGCTGCAGGCAGCGGGCTCTGGGCTGGAGCAGTGCAGCCAGGCACAAACAATGGCAACGTACACACACAGATAAACACCCAGTACAGAATCTGGCACTCCACGGTCCTCCCAGAGCTTGTTACTGCTTTTTAGGCTGCCCTACAGGTATTCTGTCCTTTCCCCTTCATTCCCGTGTCTTGCCCCGTTCCTTCACCCCGTGCCTTCCCCATTCCTTTTCCAGGCTTTCCCTTTCCTTTCCCCGCTTCCTTCCCCACGCCTTCCCCCTGCAACAGCCCCATGTTCTGCTGCTGTTCTCAGCTGACAATCCTTACACCACACTGTTCAAACACATCGGATCAGACTGCATACTGGCACTGATTTTAAAACAACAACAAATACATACAGTATTATGCGTGGATAACAAACTCCTACCTGCTTGAAGACCAATAGCACCTCCTCATCCTGCAGTAACTCCTGCACACAGCCAGGTCTCCCGTGCAGGGATTTGGCATCCGCAGTGGCTTCGCAACATTGGATTTGAGTCTTCGACTTCCACCTCAATCTGCTCGACAGCTCCACCCCTCAATCTGCTCTTGTGCTCCAGAGAGAGATCCAAGGTATGAAGAGGTGCAGTGCAACACAACTGGATAACGCTCTTGAAGAATGGCAACACCTGAGCAACACAGAGGAAGGCAGCAGGAATAAAAGGGCAAAGCAAGGCAAAACCTCGGGGAAAGAAAGGGAAATGTGAGAGGAAAATGACACACAGCCTGCAAGGTGCCCTAAAGAGCCATAACAAAGTCTGGCAGCACTGCCGTGCTGTGCAATGAGAAAGATTTGTATATTTACACGGTCCTTACCTGTTCAGGCAACCAGTCACCTAAGTTGGGTTCTGGGGAATTATGGGACATGCAGCTTTCCATTCCTGAGCAGCATATGGACAAGCAAGGAGAAGGAAATAAAGGATGGAAGAGCACCATCAACAGTCAGTGCAAGTCCATGCAGACTCGCAAACCCACAGCTTCCTGGGTTGTCTCTGCTTTTGTAGCATTTACGTGCTGCAGATGAGGAAAAAGCTCTGCTGTTTGAGTCTTCTTCTGCAAGAGCAACCCAGAGGTAAATTGCAGCTAACCTGCAGACCGAGCACTACTGCCTGGCGTTGGTCAGGGGGAGCTCCTCCTGCCGCAGCTGGATGCTGATGCTGACAGGGCTGCAGATGCTCTGCAGGGCCAGCTCGTAGCTGGGAGCCAGGAATGGACACGGCGGGAGAGAGGAGAGAGCTGTCGGGGACCAGCCGAGGCATCCAGGAGCATCCAAAAGCCCTCACTCAAAAGCATCACAAAGCCACAGCCATAGCACGGAAGCTGGGCATGATCATGAGCAGCATCCCGGATGCTGGAGATTCTTTGCTACCATACACTACGGGAGCACAGCTCTCGCTGCAGGCATCCCACAGCCAGACAAAATGGGAACAAACCCGCAGCTCTGCTGCACGCACAGCCCACAGCCATAGCCTTGCAACATGAGCTGCCTTGCTGTTGCTTGCATCCATCCCAATCCCTGGGAATGAAGACTCAGAAGGCAGTCAAGGCGTTGATCCAGCACCAGCGTGCTTTTATTCATTCACAGCCAGGAGGGCCTTTTGGTGAGAGGTCCGGTGTACACATGGGACTCATCCTTTCTTGTTCAGGAGAGAGGGGCTCAGAGCTCGTGCTGCTGCCCGGTGCCTGGGACTGGAGCTCTGATTCTACGTCCCCCTCCACCAGGCTCGGCTCCTCCTGGCTGACGCTGACCTGCTCCTGCATGGAGCTGCTGCTGTCGGGGCACTCGGGCTGTGCTTCGGCTGGGCTGCACTGCAATGGTGCCCCGTCACAGTCCAGCTCGGTAAGCGTTGTTTCTGGCAGGCTCAGGTCAGCGTCTTCTGCACCGCCGGGAGAGATGAGGGCTTCCACCTGGATGAGCACCTTCATTCCATCACTGGTGTTATACGGAAGGCTCTCATCCGAGCTGCAGCGATTCGTGCTTCCTAGCAGCTCTCCATTGATGGACGCACAAAGTGAACCATCGCTATACGCTCTGGCTCTTCTGCGTGGACGAGGGCTCGGTTCACCTAGGAAGGAGTAGATAAACAGGCAAACAGTTAGTGGCAAACTTGCACAAGCTGAATGATGAGAGTGGTTCTTGAGATTTGTTATGCAGTGGCAGCAGGACAAAGCCAAGAGGACAACAGCAACAGGAGGAGCACTGTCTCGAAAGGAACTGTTGCGCTTTTGTTGTTTGTCTTTCTCTTTTGTGTGGACTCCAAGCATGAATTCCATGGCGCTGACAAGCAGGGTTTTGACAGCTGGATGTGCACCCTTACCTGCCAGGACCACCACCTCTGTTTCCGAGGGCTCCCTGGCATCGCGCTGCAGTTGGCGTTTGGCCACAGAGGATGGTTTTCTGGGCCTGAAGCAGGAACACCAACTGCATGCTGGGGATTCCTTCACCCTGCTGGGTGGACTTGGTCTGGAGGGAGAAAAGAGGGAGCGGCGTGAGTCGTGCATGGTGCAGGGTGAGGGAAGAGCTGCCCTGAGCTCTTGCCAACACTTGCTTGTTCCTAGCACTGCCTGGTTCCTGCTGAAACACAACTTAGAAGCTCATTCTGATTCAAACGGTTGAGGATAGTTCCATTCCTAGAGCTCAGCCCTGAAGTCTTGCTGGCTTCATTCCCCTCAGCCATGTCAACCCAGATGCAGAGCATGCGAGCAGAGGCTGCACAGCTGTCCAGGACAGCATCGAAGGGAGGGCTTTGATTGAGCTGGAGGTGTAACTGCTTGCTAAGGAACCGTGCAGCCAGAGAGGGAGTTCAAAAGCATCTCTGACTCTGACATTAGTAGAAGGCCCCCACTGGTGGCTAAACTGAGCCCGTCGGGCAACTGCGTGTTAGTTGAACTACAGAGACCAAAGGGAGGGGACATTCAGTACACCACCACACGCCCCATTAGCGTCACGTAGCTTCTGCAAGTTTTGGCACTAGCAATCGTGGGGAAAAACCCAGAAAAGCCCAAACAACCAAGTCTGATAGGAAGCTGCTGGAAAAGAAAGTCCTCTTTACCTTCCAGACGGAAAGTCAATGATTGTGTGGAATTTCCCCTGCACAGTTGCGGGGACTTCTTCCACTTCCATGTCCTGGATGTGTGTCAGTGCGGCAGAGCTGCTGTGGCCTCCCCTCTGTGCCTGTGCCTCCTCCAGGGTGAGCAGCTTGGTGGCAGGAGAAGACACCTGCACAGACTCGGGCCCTGATGGAGAACTGCGCCCTGGAAGGGAAGACCACAGCTAAGAGGGCGGATCAGAAAGCAGCGGCACAGCCATCACAGTTCTGGGGGAGCGGCTGCACATCGATAGCCCCTCGGTAGCAAAAGCATAGCTCAACAATCCTGGAGAAGGCCTGCATTTGATCAAGGTGTCTCATCAAGACAAAGCTCATGCAGGAAGACGCTCACCTGCTCCATCTCCGATGCCTGACGTGGAGCTGGAGCAGAAGAGGACATCGGTGTGGGTGATGAGGAATTCCACCACATCTGACTGCCTCTGCAGTTCCACGCAGGCAGCTCTTCCACTGGCGCAGGCAGCCTCGTTCTGCTGGGATCTGTAGAAAAGGCAGATTGGAGAAGTCATTGACCCGAGATCGTTTCCCCACGTTTGGGCATTTGGGCAGCCAAAGGCTGTCCAGTTGGGCTCTGGAGACTTCCGCAGTGGGCAAGCACTGATGCCACTGAAGAAATTCTCCCGGATAATCAAGGACACACCAGCCCCATCTGACAAAAACAAGAGAGCACAAATTGTCCTCCTCTCGAAAGTGTGCCCGTGGGAGAACAGATCTAAGCCTTGTGCTGAGACGGAAAAAGAAGTTTACCTGAAGAGGTTGGGAGCCCACACAATCGCTAAGTTCTTAGCGGGCATGTTTGTGATGGAGCAGCTCCCAGCGAGACAAGCCAAGTGTCTCATGAGGTACTCCAGTGTCCTGGAAAGCAAGAGCCAAACCTTCAGCACCACTGAGCACGCCGTGCTCACATTCACCAAACAAACCTCACTTCATGCCACTGCTTATTCTTGCTTCTAGCAAGTAGATCAAGCTTTCCCAAGTGCCACGCTGCAGCACCAAGCCCCAGCACAATACAGCTGCACCCATCAGCTGCACCAGCCTTGCCCCCGTGCCAATGAACTGACCCAATCCATCAACCCCAAGGAGCCAGCAACCACTTCAACACACACACAGGCATCATGTTGCGAGCGTGAGACAAAGCCTGCCATCGCATCATCGCCCTCTGAAATGCAGCAGGGCTGAGCTCCCCAGACTCAGGGCAGCAGTTTTCTGACCTGTAGTGAGGCGCGGGCAGCTGCTGGATGACCTCCTGCATTCTGACCAACTGCTCCTCATCTGTACCGGCACAAACAGCGTCCTGGAAGAAAGCAGAGAGGGATTTAGACACAGAACAGTAGAGATACCTGCCGCAGGGTCGGCAAGTATGAAGACAGAACGCTGTTGCTCAGCACCGAGGCGGATTTTATGCCTTCCAACAGGCAGAAAAGCTGGGGAACACAGCGGCACGCAGCTGGTGCCATCAAGGCCAAGCAGTCCAAGCACTGGGCCGCTTTACAGCCTGACTAATTGTGCACCTCAGCTCCTCGCAGTGGGCATTCATCTCCCAGGAACTTGTGCTATTAATCCCATTCCCGTTCCAGAAATAGTTGGGGAATAGCAAAAGAACGGGAATTCTCGCAAGCTTTGTGAATACGGAAATGACCATCTCCAGAAATGAGCACCAAAAGTGGCATCAGTATGCTGCAGGATGTGGCAGAGACATGCGAGTCTACCTCATGGGGCTAACAGAAAATCAGAAAAAAAGACCATGAGGTGCGCAGGCGTGTGTGTATGTGACAGGCCATGCCAAGAGGCCCAGGGAAGAGGGACGTGAAGGCCATTGCCTTGTGCTTACCGAGAACTTGCCATACAGCTGCTCGGGCAGCAGAGGACTCGGGAGCTCCCTGAAGTACATCTTGCACAGGGAGCTCACGCTGTGAATGTCCCGGACGGTGAGCTCCGGAATCTGCTCCGACTCAAAGTCATGGCTGGAGAGAAGGACACCAAAACAGAGGGCTTGGAGAAAGAGGAAAACAACTCCAAAGCAAGACAACATACAGTCCAGAAGCACTCTTACCGCAGCTTCTGGATCTTGGACGCCACGCCGGACAGGCGGTAGATCCCCTGCACCACGCCGTGCTGCTCGATGAACTCAGCGCAGCTCTGCACGACCTGGGGGACTACAGAACAAGGGCCAGCGCTTAGTTGAGCTCCTGATTCAAGTCCTGCTTCAGCCGCTGCCCCTGTCACATCCCATCCACTAAGCCCAGCCGCGCTACTGCATGCTTCCTCCTCACAGGAGAAAGAAGGCTGTAGCAGACGTCTCTGACAGCCAGGAGACGGGGACAAAACTGAACACAGACGTGTTCTTGGCTTTCAAGAAATGCCAGGACCTGCCAAGCAGCCTGCAGAAATTAATTCTGGGGAAGCCAGAGACACTGCACTTTGCTTTCAGGCTAGCGTGGGATTGGCTTACACCTTTGGCTTTAAGCAAATACAAGTGTGCCGGCCTCCTATGAGCATTAGCCTCAGCTTCCCTTGCAGCCATCAACTCCCATTTCACGTTTCTCCACCGCTATCAACCTGCCCCTTGCTAGACACGATCTCCCTTTCTTTCATTTTGTCATGCCCAACAGAGGGAAGAAGCTCTCAGGAACGGGCTGTTCCTTACCATCACAGCCAGAGTGGAGAAGATGCTCTCCCAGGTCACAGCCAAACACCCCTTCCTTCTCCTTCTCCAGCTCCATCTCCCGCTGCTTCGGTTCCTTTGGGCGGGCTTTCACGAAGGAACGAAGGAAGCTGAGGAGCTTGCCACGCTTCTTTGGCACTGCACAACAAAAGGAAGAAACCAGTTCATTTCAGGTTGGGCTCAGTGCGACCAGGCTGAGCGGAAACACATGCTACAGAGCACGTCAAAGCAGCAAGAACATTGCCAACACTGCATTCTACAAGGATTCGAGCATTTGCCCAAGCCCTCATTCTCACTGCCTATAAAACAGCAGCCCTACGCCCCGTGGGATGCAGGAAGGATCATCAACACAGAGGAGAACGTGGGATGGATAAAGGAGGTATTCAACACAGAACACACCCAGAAAAAGACTCCATTTGACTTCCCCGCACCATCACATGTAACATCCGTACCTGGCTTTGGCGCTGAGTTGAGGAGGGCCTCAGGAAGTTTTCCACTAATGAGCTCCACGCACTCACCAGGGAAGAACCCAACCTGTAAGAAGAAAAGAAAGAGTGATGGAATACTGGATGCAGCGTTTCTCAGGCCTCAACTGTTGCACCAACAAAGAATGGCCTGCACAAAAGTAATCCTCGTCCAGCATTTGCAGCCAGAAGACCTACAGAAGCAATACTTGGTTCCGGAGAAGATGGCTCTGTCCTCCGTGCCTGTACTAAGGACAGAGATGGTCAACTCCTGACTGCGTATTGAGCACGAGAGGTTCTTGCTTCTAAGTCACATGAGGAGACAGTTTCCCACCCAAGCCCAGAGCCAAAGGGAAAGTCCTCTGACAGCGACACAGGGAAACTGTTGACGGCCAGAAGCCACCCTGTGCGGGCAGAGCAGCTCGAAGCTGATGTTCCTGACATGACTGCAATTGCGCCCAGGAGTCTGAAGCTCGTGCCTACCTGAAAGCCATGCTTGCCTCTCCACCAGGGGCTCTGCTCCTTTGCTGGCATAGCAGTAATGCACACCAGGTCTCCCACCTGCAAGAGATTGCAACATCAATCCCAGCGTCAGCACAGCTGGGAGGAAAGCACAGCTGAAATGGCACCCTTCTTCTGCACTGCCAAAGAGCGCACAGCTTGAGAGCAATTGCACCGGGGCAGCTCTTCAGGCATTTCCCGTGGGAAAGCTGAACGTGGAGGTACAAGAGTCACTGCCTTACACACCAGACAGAATACAGTGCAAGCATGCCATATGAAACCATCTTTTAGACATGGCTGAACTCCTCCCTGCATCCAACCCAGTGCAAGTCCTCTCTGGACCTGCATCTTCTGGGCTTCGCCTCACAAGGCATTCTGAAGGTGTCTGAGAATATTCCTGATGCATTCACACGGTATACTCTTCTGGCCGTGACAACAAGGAACGCCTTCTTTATCTGCTTACCTCCAAGGAGAGCTCATCCGCTGCCTGGGCAACGTAGCTCTTAATAACATGGCCAGCAGCAATAGCTGGAATATTAAGAGATAACTCCTCCTGGACCAGCAAGGGCTTCCCCTGGTTCTCAGGCTGAAACAGAGAGCACAGGCCATGGTGAGGAGCTGAGGACAAACAAGGAGGATTTCAGGGTGCCATCTCGATGCCACTAGCAAGGAAATGAAGCTTTTAAGGCAGCTCTTCAGGGACACCGAGAGAGCCGGAAGGATGCTCTCTCTCTTGAAAAGCAGGAGAGCACACCGGTGGCTCATTCTGCTGGCTCAAGGCAGGGAACAGAGACCAAGCAGAGCTTCACACTGTACCTCCGTCAACGCCCGGTCAGGCCCACGGCTGATCTCGCTGCTCGCGATGCCCATCACAGCAGGCGCGACAAGCTGCAACAGAAAAGAATCACATTTCCTGTGCTCACACAGCACTGCATCAAGAGACTTCTTCAGAACTACTTCTAGAAACAACAACTGTGTGCAGTCTATTCAAACGGGACAGCCGTTGCAATACGCAGCACTGGACCAAGTCGCTGTCCCTCTGCTAGCAGATGGGGACTCTGGCACAAAGCAGCAGATGCATTTGCCCGCAGCACGCTGAGAGCGCAGTAGCAGGCCAGGGAGAGGTGTCACTGCTGGGGCTGGAGCTGCTCCCCAGCCCCCGGCTCCCAGCAGCAGCCTCACCACCAGCGCCGGCCGCAGCCTTGCCCACGCATTTCCTCTGCCTGCATGCCCGCTGTGCTCCCTACAGCTGTCGGGCACACTCACACAGCCAAAGCATGCACGCTTCTGCCCCTGGCTCATGTTGTGCAGCTCTGCACAAACTGCGGCTAGGGCTCTTGGCCTAAGGGATTGCCTTCCTTCACACTAGCTGCTCCCAGCACTACAGGCAGCATCCTGCTGAGAGTTGAGCTGGAGAGGAAGTGGAAAAAATCCCACACGTGACCAGAGCTGCATTTCAGCTGGACGAGGCTGTGTTACTACACACGGTGTGACTAAACACGGGCTGCTGAACCATGTGGCAATACAAAACATGGCACGTACCTGGCAAGAGATCAGAACAAGGGAGAAGAAGATCCTCGAACCCGCAGCCGTTCCTTGTCACTTTGCTCTGATCTTCCGCGAGCAAAAGCTGCACCAAGGGAGCAGGCGGAGGGTGGGGAGGGGACAGAGAAAGAGCAGGTCAGTGAGCTTGCACAATTGAGCAAAGGGAAGAACCAGGGAAGAACCCTGGCACAAATGCCACCTTGATGGATGGCTTTGGAATGGATGGCCCAGGGGAAAATGGCCTCTGACGGTCAAGACTAAGCAATATGATCCTAGGAGCTCCGCCAGCCAGCACTTCTCAAGCCCTCGCTGCCCACCCGTCTATCCCGCACCGTCTCAGCTTACCTACAAGGCGCTGCACAAGACGGGATGAAGACAAACACACTCAGTAGATGCACAAGTGCAACAAGCCACGTACTCACGCCGAGCTCAAGCGCTCCAATGAAGGGAAGCAGCATGCGCTGCTCCTCCCCTCATTCTAGCCGCTTATGACTTCACTAAGGGCCACCCGGCTGCTCCACCATGGACGGACAAGGTGGGGAGGCAAGACCACGTCACAAGACCACAGGATTCCAAAAGGGCACCCCAGCGTTCGAGAAATCAGTGCTTGGTTGGAATTCTATCTCAGCCAAATCCTGGAGAAGCTGGCATGGGGTTGTCGGGACCAAAGTGCAGGACCCGGCGCTTGGTGCTGTTGAGCCTCTTGCTGGGCCTATGGCAAATCCACACTAGGGTCCTTCTTTGCACCCAAGGGCGGCTTAGAGCAGCCATCTCTTTCACCTGGATGGAAATAAAGGAAGAGAAATACATAGTACTACTACCAGCCTGCTTCGCCAGTTTCTTTCCCGAGTGCATTTTTGCCTTTTGGCTTCCAAGACGACCTCATTTCCTCCTCCTTTTCTTTGGGGGAAAGCTGCCCTCAGTGCCTGAGCTTCACAAGACAGCATGAAACATGACAATAAGACAAACGCTTGCCCTGGGTGCAGGGTGGCTGTGCTTTGCCAGGTATACTAGCGGGCTAGAAAGCGCCACGTGGCAGCCCCAGGCCAAGTCTGCATTCACTCACTGTGGCCACGGCTGCTGCCTCACTGCAGGATACAGATGGACGCAGGCACTCCTGCTCCTTCTGCAAAGCCCTCCTCTGCACAGCCCGTTAGCTGCTGCTCACTGCTATACCAACCGGGCTCCCCTTTACAGCAGCCCTGGGATAAACACGCCTGTACTCTTCCGTGCAGCAGCGAGCTCCAGGGATGAAGCAGCACAGAGGAAACCAACAGAATCTACTGCTGCTGAATCCACCAGCTCCTTCTGTCCACCAGGAGTAATACCGTGGGACAGAACACAAGTGGGATAAGCGCGTCTCGCACACGGACAAAGGGAATCAAAACAGCTACTTTGAGAAGAGCTCGTAGGGTAAACCCAGCCTCAGAGACACAAATGCATCTGGTTCCAGTAAATATTACGGCACCTTGGTGATGAAACGCTGTTCTGCTGCTCGGAGAGCACGAAGCATGCTGTGTTGACAGGCACAGCAGCGCAATGCCCAAGCTGAGCACGCAAACCTCCCAAGCACCCCTGGCCAATGCTGCCAGGGAAATGCACGACCTGCAGCCCCACACGGCTCGCTGCACGGACACTGGGGGGCTGTCTTAGTCTCAGGTGGGATCCATTTTTCTTCAGTGTCTGCTATGATGCTACAACAGTGAGAACACTCTCGTGTTTATAGTTTCTGAGAAGCAGACCTGGACAGAGCCAAGGCCGTTCTCAGCAAAGCTCTCAAGAAGGAGCTGGGAGGAAACCAAAGGAGGACAGCTGATGTCAACGGGCCAAAGGGATATTCCATACCATATGACATCAAGTGGAAGGGGTTTTGGACGGGGTGGGAGTTCATCTCACTCTCTTCCTTGCTTGGCCATTGGCTGGGAGGTGCTGAGCCACTGCTTCTACATCACTTCTTACATACATTCATATATGTATGTGTGTGTGTGTGTGTGTGTGTGCATCCATTACTTCTGTCCTTTTCTCTACCTTTGGAAAGAGATTTCTCTCAACACACGAGTTCCGGCTTCTTTTTTTTCCCCCATAATTCTCTCCCCCATCCCACTGGGAAGGGGGGAGTAAGCAAAAGACTGTGTGGTGCTCAACCACAAGAGGGCAATGGCAGCAGACATGACGTGCACTGTGGTCAGCAGGAAATGAAAACCATCTGGAGGTATGCAAGCCCACCGTTTCATTTTCCAGAAAACAACCTGCAGTGTCAATGAAACATGCCCCTCACTAGGAACATCTGCAAGGATGCTTGGAATGAGTGAGGGCATTGCACCCCATGAACGTCACCCTGCCGACACAATGGCATGGCAAACACAGCAGCAACTCCTGGCACCGATAACTCCGGGTACAACAAGCACGGGGCATTGGGTTGCTTTGGATGCAGTTTGAGCGCAGATCTGAGGTCTTCATGGAAAGCGCCTTGCAGAGCGCATCATGTCCTGCACCAGGCAGAGCCCCTCTCATCTCCCCAAACTTTGGGGCTTTGTTTGTTGCTGCACATTGTTTCTTGGCACTTTGTCCCCCACAACTCCAGAGCACTTCCAGCTTTTCCCTGGCAATTCACGGCTTGCACAGTGCCAAACGCAACCAAGAAAAAAAGGCCAGAAAGAAGCAAAGGCCATGGCTATGCACACAAGCGGCCAGGAAGGGTTCAGCTCCAGAATGAAAGCTGCACAAGTCAACTCAACAGATTCCAAGAAATTCATTGACATCTGACACAATTTGCAACGCCAGAAGCACTGCCACGCAAATAGCACCGTATTGGGAAAGCAGCACGTCCAAATCAGCCCCCTTGCCCTGCTCTACCCGCTCAGCCCAACACAGAAATCAAACACACAAACTCTCTTGCTTTGGCTCACGGCAGCCATCAAGCTCATGCTTTAGTGACACAGAGAACTCCATCTCCAGCTACTCCGTGTCTCGCTCACCACAAGCTCGGCTGGGAGACGTCGCTCAACCTGACACCACAAGCAGAAAAGAAGCGTACATAAGCAGATGCTCTCATCCACACGTGCAAATCTGGGGGCGAGTAGTAAAAGGCTCACTGGGCCACGGGCAAAGCAGGGAGCAGATAGGCAGGAAACAGGAAGGAGCTGAAGACCAGCTCTCCTACACCAAAGACAGGGAGAGCTGAGTCAGCACCACGGGAGGACTTACGACACATCTTAACAGCTTGCAGAGACCTGAGGTTGCCAAAAGAGGCTGCCAGGGTAACTCTCACCAGCCTTTTGCAGGGCTGTTACAGATGCTTCTGGTGCTGACTTCCACTGCCCTGTGTCATTGGTAGAAAGCGCATGTGAGAAATGCTCAATTGGTCTGGGTAACGCTTCTATGCTTCCACGGTTAGGACTGAAACAAAAGGAAAAAAAAAAAAACATGAAACCCTATGACATTTGCCTCTCTATTGCTGCTGTCAGCGTGACATCTAAGATGAGCATTACGCGTCCCTGCACCCGACTGAAGATTCATCCAAGTCTGTGTTCCACACAGCTCCATCCCAGTGCCAAAGAGAAACACGGACAGTGATGTTTAGAAGACTCTTTGTGCAGATACAAGTGCAGGTGCATGTGCATTCTCTACAGCAAGACATAGCAATTTCTCAAGCAGTACGACGGAAGGTCAGTGGAAAGGAAATATAGGATGAACTCTTTTCATATAAAAAATCCTTGCTAAAACTCTCAAAAAGGAAGCCTGCTGGGCATTGTTAGCAGCAGTTCCCAGAACATCTTGCGCCACAAAATGCAGCACGCTCCTTTTTTTCACAGGCCCCTCGTTTCTCTAAGCAGCGTCAAATACCCTCCACTTCAAATACACCCATCAGATCATGAACAGAGCTCAGAAGGGGTTAGGAGTAGAGCGACACACAGCTCCGCTTCGCGCTGAGGGCAGTTTTGGCCCTCCAAGCTTGCCGTAGCCACCCTGCGCTCTGGCGCCGGCGGACCGGAAGTACTCGTAGTCACTATGGCAGCCGCCTGCGGGGGGTTTGAGCTGCGAGGCTGTGGGGAACGGTGCCTTTTGAGAACGGTGTTTTTCTGAGCGTTTTATCTTCACCGGGTGGTTTTCTTCCTCGATGTGTCGAATGAACGGCGATGGAGAGCCCACAGAATTCCAGCCTCACTCGAAGCCCGTCATTATTGACAAGCAGAAGCAGAGAGAGGAGAGGAGGTAGAAGGGGTAGGCCGCGGTGGGGGCCGCCCTCAGATTCCTCAGGGCTCTGAGGCATTGGTACTCAAAAAGTGCGTGTCAGAAGGTGACAGAGACACGGGCCCTGCCTCTGCCTTTGCCTCACATCTCGAGGTCAGCTGGGAGCTGAGTGCACGTATTTTGTGAAATGGAATTCCTCTTGTGCTAAGCATTTTTCATGTCTCCGCAACCCACCTGCATTGCTTTAAGCAGCGGAGTGTTTAAAGTGGCGGTGCTGCCTCTGAGAGGAGAGTGACGATGTGATACGTTGCACACTGGGGGTATTGGTCAACAGTTGGCTGCACGTACCCAGCAGTGTGCCCAGGTGGCCAAGAATGCCAGCAGCATCCTGGCCTGTGTCAGAAATAGTGCAGTCAGAAGGACTGGTGAAGCGATCTGCCGGCTGTTCTCAGCACTGGTGGAACTGCACGTCCAGTACTGTGCTCAGTTTTGGGCCCCTCACTGCAAGAAAGGCACTGGGGCCCTGGATCGCGTCCAGAGAAGGGCAACAGAGTGGTGAAGGATCTGGGGCACAATATTGTGGGAGTGTCTGAAGGAGCAGGGATTGTTCAGTCTGGAGGAGATTCAAAGGAAACCTCATTTCTCTGCACCACTACCTGAAAGGAGGTTGTGTCTGGGTGGGAGTCAGCTTCTCCTCCCAAGGAGCAGCAGGAGGACAAGAGGTGATGGCCTTCAGTTGTGCCAGGGGAGGTTCAGGTTGGATACTAGGAAAAATGTCCTCTCAAAATGCCCAGGCAGGTGGTGGAACTGTTGTCCCTGGAGGTGTTCAAGCCATTCCCTGGCTCTGAGGCCAAGTCTCCATGCTGTCTGAAACACAGTGACCCCATGCAAATAATCTGTTGGTAGTGGCCCTCTGGCCAGTACTGTGTCAGGAAGCGTGCCTTCAACTTAGCTGCCAGACAGTTGAACTCCAGAGCATAAGGAGATTTCTATGGCACGGTATAATTCATCGGAGCAGAAAAGAGTTTTAAGAGTCCCCTTAAGCTTTGCCAACACAAGATAACCACTTGAATGTGATGTCTCCTGTAGGCTCTCCTCAGCTGTTTGTAAAAAACAGTAGGAAAAAAATTACTATATTTTACTATCAAGTGATGAAAAAAGTGTTTTTTTCATCTGTGTCTCATTTAGACCATGAAGAAATTCCTGTAAACAAGGCAGGAGTTCAATTTTTTAGTGGGAACTATAGGCGATAATTTAGTTAACTTTCTCACTGATTCAGGGATTATATCAGGATGGTGAGCAGTCACCTGGGGTTTCTGCAGGGCTCCATTTCAGAGCCAAGTGGAGGACTGCATCAGGGAAGGGTCAGGGTGGAAAAGCTTCTGCACCAGAGGTTGACCATGCACAGAACAGGTTGCCCAGGCCCAAATATGCCAGAGTTCAAGGAGCCTTTGGACACCACTCTCAGACATAGTGTGGCTGGTTTTATGTGGAGGCAGGGGTTGGTTTTATGGGGAGGCAAGGGTTGAACTCCTATGATCCTTGTGAGTCTCTTCCAAGTGGCCATTCTACAATGGCCTGGAAGGCTGTTAAACAGCTTTTAGTTGTGGTAGTTATCAAGGTGATACAAGCACGTAAAATCTGGTACCTTAATGCTACTCCTGTTGGGAAAGAACATTCATAACCAAAGTAGGTAACTTAGGAGACGTGCAAGGAGTAACGGCCTGCAGATGCCTCTGTATTACACTGTGCAGACAGAACAGCCAGCGCTATGGAAACTTAATGCTACTGATGTGGGGGGTGGAAGGAGCAGTTAGCAAGAACTGCATCTCAGAAGGTCTGGCAGACTGGTAAAAGAATGCTATCCAACTTAGCTTACAGGGAAAAGGAGGAACGGCTGCTGTCCTATTCTTCTTTCCTTAGTAAGTAACAGAGTTAGAAGCGTAGAAGAGAGTTAACAGCATATCAACTTAAGGACAGTGTAATAAATCAGTGTTATTTAGGTATATGAACAAACATAACAGCCACACAGCCCCCAAATCCCTTTTCTCCCACTGGTGTCCAGCAGTCCCTTAGTTTGCTGACAGATCGGGCTGCTCTCTTCTCTTAAAGCAGCACTTGTCTCATTGCTTTGCTTCACAGTCAGAATTCTGACCTTCTGACCTTTTAATACCTTTTTTCTTTTTTTCAAAAAATCTTTCCCTCTAGCTGCAGGTCAGAATGAAACCTCAACCATGGTCAAAACGGTGGAAGAGGCCGAAATACAACATAAAAGGAATAAAATTTGAGCTACCCGAGGAAAAAAAATGAAGGAAGCACAGAAGTGGAAGCAGCCCTGGCTGGAATTCGATATGCTGCGAGAGTACAATACTTCAAAATAGAGGAAAAAATATGGAGGGAAGCGAGTGAAGAGCTGAACAAGTAACAGCTTTGAGTTCAGTGTAAGAATTGTCTGTTTTCAAGTTTCATATGCAAATAAAAGACAGTGAAATTTCAGCAGTTCTTGTCTGAATGTTAAACTGCCCCTTCCTGAAAACGGCGTTACAGTGTGTTCAGCCCTGCTTCTGCCTTCCCTTCTAAATCACAGCTAATAGAAGGGGTTTGCAGTTACTGTGTTGTCACTTCCAAATAACTGTTTCTTCTGCCTCTGCCAAGTAGACAGGGGCCAATTGTGAAAATGCTTGACTCAGTAGGTTCAGAAGGGGGCTACGGCAGGGAAGCAGATGTACAGAAGCCCAGCTGGACAATCTGAGTGTAAGTGCTGCTTAGCTGTCCTGTAAAGGCACTTTTGAAATGACATCTGATAAAGCACCAATAGTAACCTGACAACAAAGCAGTAATACCAACGTTTTGAAACCAGCCTGAAAGAATGAAGCCAGATTAGCTGTTACTCCAGTCAGATTGTGTGAATGGGTGCAAGGTTCACCACAAAGTGGCACGGTAGGTTCTCAAAGATGCTCAACTGGGATGGGGCTTCTGAGCTCCAGTAAAAATCGCCTTCCCCTGCTTACCAGTCATGACAAGTGACGTCTGCAGCCACTGGAAGTAGCCTCTACAGAGGTAAAGCATGATAGAACCTATTCCAATTTCATAGCAGCACAAGACTAATTTCTTTGGGAGCAACTTTCCACATGAATAAGGAAGCAGAGGAGACAAAAGCAAGCACGGAGATCACATGCTTCAGCCGATTACTTATCAGTTGTATTTTCTTTGCACTCAGGAAAGTAGAAGTGCACAATTACTTACAACAGAACTCCTAAATCCTGCAGATAATGAAGCGCCAGCAGTGCCACATTTTTTTTTCCATACTTCACATAACACTCCTGTCGTGTTCAAGACTTGAAAGCGTTAAAAGTCTCATTAACACAAAAACATCTTTACTTTTCAAAATAATGCTTTTGCTTTTATTTTAAAAGTCATTGTTGTCTATAACACTGATGAATGCTATTTACAATTCAAATAGTTTACAAAAATACATATTCTGTAATAAAAAACAACAGAAAAACCATAGGGAATAAAAGCCCCCAAGAGTTAAATGGAAGACCCATACATAACATTTTAGAGAAGCAGGCAATTGCAAACTTAGCAGAATTTGTGACACACTGCTGTTTCTACAATAAAACATCCTTTTTATTCTGCAGCAGTAATATTTACTGCACATATATGAAGTTACACAACATTAGAAATCCAACATGGCTACGGTGAAATGAGGTTTAATGGGTCTTAGAGGGAAGCAAAAGGTAAATGTCCTTAGACAGCCAATTACTAGAAAGTAACTGGAGTTGTTGTTCTGCTCATCTGATAAATGAGGGCGGGTGACAACTCCAAGTCTGTGCACAAAGTCCAGTCTGTATCTCAAGTACAAAGCTCCACTACAAATCATACTCTGGAGAAGAGTAAGCGTAGTTAAGACGTTCTCTTGTGCAACTTCTTACCTTCCTGAACAGCCGTTTACCATCAGTAGATGTTCATAGATCAAACTGAAAACAGCTCGTGAAGTTGTCTGCTCACCAGCAGTGGTAACGTTACAGGCACTTACTGCAGTCATCCTTCCCAAAAGAACAAAGCAGTGAGGCTTCGTCATATTTCAGAACACCTGCAGTTCACACTGACGGTTGTGATTCTATCTAGGAGTAGATGGCATCAGAAGACATTTGGAAAAAAAAACCAAAATATTTCACAGTAAAACAACTGTAGGCAGTCCACTCATTAAACGTTACCACTTTTTTAGAGTGAGCATCAGGCTTGTTTCAGTAAAAGAACTGCTGCTTCAAAGAAATCCTTATTTCCTGATCACAGATTTAAGATGTTCCTGTTTGCACTCTTCAGTGAGCTCTTCAGCAATACGCAGATCCTTGACTTTCACCAACAGGAGAACATCTTCTTCAGTTTCATCACTATTACAAAGACAAGTTGATATAGCAAAACATTCACACCTGACTTCAAAATCAATAAAGCTAAAATATGCTTTCAATAACACTAAGTCACACCATTTCTGGCAGACTTCTCCTTTTGGCTAGTTCAGTTATTATTGGAAGTGTTTACTCTTCAAAAAACAAAACCATCATTTTAAGCAGTTATTCCTAAAGCCTAGGAACCAATGCTTGCTTTGAAATTCTTTTATACACCAAGGTCATTAAAAAACAAAGAAACAAACAAAAAACAACTTTAAATGATAAATAATTACACTTCAGACTACGTCTGTCCCCATGGAAATAAGACCTTTCACCTCTTTACACTTCTCTATGTTTTCTGGCCCTGGTGGTGTGTTGAAGAGGTTCAGAAGAAGGTAACGATTCAGCAGCTTGCTCAGTCCCACACCACGGACTGTGTCTTCCTGTACAGTCCCATCCCAAAGGAGAACCTTGGAGAGCAGCTGCAGTAATGGAGAAACAGAACATGCACATCTGATGGCTGAGGGTGCATTAGAACCTCCTTTTTAAACTTAAAAGATACCATGTCCATCCAATCTCAGTACTCAAAAAACAGGATTTATTCTCTCCAAGCTTACTGCCAATTAGTCACTAAAAAATTACAGATCATAAATAGTATTTTGAAGTAGATTAATTTTACATGTGCCTATGAGCTGTACCCTCATACATACACACATCACCCCCCAAGGAAATAAAGAGCATGTTACCCTTCCAATTCATTAACAATTTGCTAACATACGCTACATAAGATTAAACGTCACCAGCCTCATAACACAGGTAAGGTTGATAGCCTTGGTCCATAGCAGCAAAAAGATTCTTTTGTACTTGACCTCAGTATTATTCGTTAGCAAGAGTTGTCTTCAGTTACCTGTTATCACTGTAGAAATGACTATTTAAAAAGACTTAAGCCCAGCGTAAGAACATCGCTGGTTTCCCCCTCAACACAGAATGGTTAATGTCAAGGTAACTGTTAACCTCAAGGTAGTTCACCCACACAGACACAGTACGTGATCTTAGCAGTCACCAGTCAGAAAGCAGTCGCAAAGCCCACGACTACTGCATACTTCTCTGGAGTGTTTGGCAGGACACTTCCTTTTGACTCCATGAGCTGCTAGGAAAGTTAGACTGTAGGATGGCACAAACATCAAATCCTCATCAACTGTACTTCCTCATTAAAATAGTTCCTGTCCTCTTCTCGCCCAGCCCTTTGCGAGTACTCTCCCATACAATTTCTGGGCATGGTTTAGAGGACATTCCCGATAGGCAGCCTGCAGATGATCACCTGCTTTGAAAGACAGCACCAATAGGGGCTGCACAACGGCAGTCTCAAGCACAGATAAGTCACACTAATAAGCTGCTGAACAGATCCAAAGAGTTTAATGCATGACCCGCAGTACTACTTACTCTGGGGTAAACAAATTCACGACTTCACTCCAGAAAAAAAAGAGTGGCAAACTGTCAGAAGATACCCAACACAAACACATTTTCAACTGTTCTGCACATCACCATTTCTAAAGAGAAGACTGACAGTGAGGATGGAAAACAAACTGAAAGGGGAAAACTTCAATCTGCAGGGAAAGACCACCGGTGTCACTTTTAGAAACATGTATTTGACTGGACATTTAAGTCAGGCAATACACGGTCTCAGAAGGTGACACCAGAATCTTATGTCTGTTTCGTGTCTGCCAGGTATCAGTACTAAGCTCCCTCTTGTCTTCTCTGCATCTGTCCATGACAAACCCTTACACAACAGCTTGCCCCAGGAGTGAATATGGCAAGTCCTCAACATTCCCAAATTCCCTGATTTTTCTACAGGAATGTGCAACTTGGCAGCAGGAAGCCTATGCAGAGCTGTCACCATGGCCTTGTTAGCACACACAGCAGGGGAACTGGGACGTTAATGTGTTTTCCTGCATCTAAACCTCATCTTTAGTACGAATCCAAATACACTCATAGAGGAAACGGATCTAAGAGGAATTGAATCACAGGCATTCAGATATTCAGCACTTAATCAGACATAACTCAGCACTTGAGACTGAATAAAGCTATACTAATACGCTTATACGCACATGCAGGGATTCTATTCTACAAGAGCAACATGGGCACTGTATGCACAT
Source organism: Gallus gallus (assembly GCF_016699485.2). Taxonomy (NCBI): domain Eukaryota; kingdom Metazoa; phylum Chordata; class Aves; order Galliformes; family Phasianidae; genus Gallus; species Gallus gallus. The sequence goes on from NC_052572.1 coordinate 76,086,241, forward strand.
ACTGAGGAAACAGACCTATCCACAGAGTGCCAATGACTGATCTCATGGAAGGTTAGCAGGAACAGATGATGAAATTAAAGTCTCTTGACTACGTATCAGAGGTGGGTGAGCATAAATAGCTCACTGACGAAAACAGCTAACCTTCCTATTAAAATACCATAAACTCTCAGGAATCAGATTCGACTGAAGATACATTTCCTCCAAGACTACAATCTCCTTTTAACTAAAATGATTTTCACAGACAAGATCGGTGCTTTTTCTTTACCTCAACAGCTGACCAAAACCATCTGCCTTGCAATTTTGAACATGGAGATGATTTGTCTTCCACAGTGCTGGTCAGAAAAAGAAGAAGAGGAAATAAGGATTTTGTTTGACCTGAAAGTAAGACAAGCAGACAATTCATCTCTTAAACACTGATGAATTACAACTATGGAGTTCTTTCAGCAGTGACAACCAGAATAAAGGTCTAAGGAAACAGCTGTTAACTGAAACTCCTTGCAATACCCAATGGAATTAGCAGTTGGAAACACTCGAGTATGTGTTTAATGGATTCTCAGCAAAACAGCACTGCTTGTAACCAGACAAACATGCTGCATCAGGCTTAGCAACACTTTCTCCCAGCTGTGTCTTAACCCCACACCTACCAGACTCTTACCAGTTATCCTCTCTCTAAGACCGTCCAGTAATAAGCACCAGCAATATCAACTATTTCAGGAAAGAAAGGAGTCAGGAGTAGAAGGGGGAGCAGACCACCACAAATAACACAAGCCCTCAGATACTCCAAGTGAAGATCACAAAACCAGACTCTGGGCTGTGCCTCATAAACTAAGAACTTTCCATTTATGAAAGCTTTTAGTTACAGGAGCAAAAAAAGCATTAAGTTGACTGCGTAGATACTCTTGTTGGAATGAGTTCATAAACATCAATGTTTGGTAACTATTCCTATAATGAAACAGTAGAAGGCACATTTGTTCCGTTTGCTCATGGATGTCTACAATATATTTCACCCACGCTTCTGGGGAAAAGGTACAGAAAAATAGAACAAAGGCTAAAAAAAGAGGTTAGGTTGCAGGTAGACTTGGTGGTCTTTAAGGTCTTTCCCAGCCTGAGCAGTTCTATGATTCTATGACTAAAAATAACAATTTTAAAAAGTAAAAACATAAATTCCCAGAGACAGCTTACCTTTTCGGATACAGAGGGATAAAGACATCCTCCTCTACAGACTGCTTCATCCTCAGGACAACCGTGTTAATCAAATCCTGTCAAGAAAAGAAAAAAGGAAAAATATTAACACATCCTCACAAGAAAAGGATCTCACCTTCCACTTACAACAATTTTAGGCAGTTATTTTGTTCATGTGGAAAAGCAAAATGCTAACTCAGCTGAATGCAGGTGCCACTGTATATAATAGACACTAAGATCACGACTGCATTAAAGACCTGTGAGCAAGTCTCAGCTTTAACCACCTTTCCTTTTTTTTTTTTTTTTTTTTTTAATAAAATCCTCCTGGATAACGAGATTAATGTATTTTCCAGCTATGAGGTTCTATTAAAAAAACCACAACAAAAACACCACAGCTACTATACAAACAGAATCTTATCGAAAGCTTCTTCCTGAAGTCAAGTGTGGCGACTGCATAAACGTTTGTTATTATTTCTTTTCATGCTAAGGGTCTAAACATCAACTTAGTTTCACCTACTTTATGCTGGATAAACTCCCAGATTCGCATGAGAATAAAACCAGAACTGGGCTAAGTGTATGTTACAGTGAATATTTACAGTGAAGTGCATACACTGTATCAAGAACTTCCTTCCCCATTACCACAACAGCCTTTACCTGTTTTGCCTGACTGCATTCCCTTCTGGACAGGACCTGTTTTTCAAACACGTTATCGCAAAGCTGTGTAAGGCTCTCAGTCTGTGAAGTCGATAAAGGATCCCACACATTCTTGGCAAATACTGAAAAATAGGAATTATTTCATTCATGATATCCAAGTGGCTATCTGCTCTACTTTCAAGGAAGCAAACATTCAAAAAGCTAAACCTTTCACTTGCAGTAACCTTAACAAGTAATTGTAACTATCAACATAATTTTACATTACCACTTATTTAAGGTTTCATTACCTAGCTGCAGTGAACGTCCCCAAGACAGCCTTAATATACCTGTAATTTTTGGCAGGATAGGTTTTTCAATCACTCTAGGCAAAACTTCTTCATCAGGATCATCATCTCTTTTTGATTCAGACGGCTTTTTGGCATCGCTGAATCCTTCTACAGCTCTGAACCAGGGCATCTCTTTCAGGTCTGCAGAATTCTGCTGAAAAAGTGTTCCCGTTAGTTGTTCAGCTGTCAGGATTGAGAGAAAAAGCTCCATGCAAAAATATATCTAATGATACCAAAAGATTCTCATTTAACAGTTTTACATGGATTCTAATCACTGAATGGACCAAAGCAGCAAGCTAAAACTGAATGTAAAGCTAGATTTCAGAGGGCAGGGCTGTCAAAATGTCAGCAAACAGCTCCACATTAATAAAGATGCAAGTGATTCATATGCAAGCAACCTGACAAGAGGAAAAGATGCCCTCCTTCTAGTTAACAACACTTACCTCAAGCTCTGGAATGCCTCTATAACCCACGGCAAAGCTCCTGTATGGAAGTCTTCCCTGCAAGCAGCATGCCCCCGTCCTGCACTCTGGCAAAGCCTTTTTCAGGAAAAAAAAGAGATACAGAAGACCACAAAAAGACTTCTGCGGTTTTGAACAACTGCACAGATTTAAATACCCATTACTTTTCCTATTTTGTATGTCTCCTAAAAGCTCAGACAGGAAAATCCTTCTTCTGTTATTCAGCAAATACGCATCGTGCCTCTCCCAGCTCCTCGTGACCTGCTCACTAAGGCAGTTCAAATCTCAATTTGAAATACATTCCAACTTTGGACAAAAAACTGATTAAACTAAAGAAGCCTACGGTCTTATCTATTCTTCCTAAGGCATTGGTCAAAATTGTTTAAATGCATTAATTCTATGCTGTAGAAAATAAACGATATACCATTCAAAAGGAGTATTTCTTCACTCTCCCTTGAAAATCCTTCTCAATATCGGGAGGAATTTTGCTCTCATATCCTGACCAACCTTTGCTCTTCTGGAATTCAGTCACCTCTGTCAGAGCCAGTTCTTCATCACTCGGCATGCCTTCGTGGTGACCAGCTGTTTGTGACTGCATCCAAGTCTCACTGGGGCTAAAAAACGTTAGTCCTGGCACCACATACCGTAAGAGCATGCAAAAATCAACAGGAAAATTATATTTATACCTATTACTTGCATTGCGTACCTCTTGTATGTAATTATTGACATTACTTAACGTTAAAGGTTAACAGTTTGCTTCAAGCAAAGATTTATTACGTCGTTTTTTTTAACCAATAAAACCCTTAAGTCCTTACCTGTGCCTAAACAGTGATGAGTCAAGGCACCAATGCAACTGGAACGGTTTCAGAGCTCCCAGTAACTTAAGGTCAGCAGCAGACCCCGACGTTCAAAATGTAGCACCTGGCCTACGCTGATAACAGAGGGTAGGTTAGATGTTCTGATGCACCCACTGCCACCCCACCAGCAGCAATACCACCTGCCTATGTTTGTCATCTATGCAGTAATCACAACAATGTATTCCTATATATAATCACAATATCATTTATTCCAACAGCAGGGAAAAATCTACTTCCAGTTTCGTGAACAGCCTCACTTCAACTTATGTTAAATTAATAGTACCTATTAATTCCAATCAGCAGGAATAAAACCCTCCATTAACAAATAGATGGTTTCCATGTACCTTGAGCTTTGGAAAGGAAAGGCATTTTTGCACGTGTGTGTATCATCTCGCTTAGTAACTGCAAGGATTTACCCTCATCCCTGTGTAAGTAACAGGAAGCAGATACACACTTACTACAGTTAGATGTAATTATACGTACCTTCGATGCTCACACATTTTCAGAAGCTTCATCTTTTCATCACTCTCCAATCCATCATTACTTGGTTTGCCATTCCCAGCTACCAGAAGACAGGAACAAGACAAAGAGGTGAATGCAGAACACTGATTCTGCTTCTGCTCTTCATTTGGAGACTAACCAAAGTAAATAAAACCTCCTGATGAAAAATTCAGTGTCCAGTGTAAAGCACAGTCATTTGGTCATGCTATATTCACTATTCTACCACGGAGAAGTGATACTACGCGTCCTACTTCGGTAAGGATTTCAACTAGGACATCTAGTACAGTATGCCCACTGACAGCAGGGAGGGAGAAAACATTACACATGAAAATAAAATATAATCCAAGAATTAACTGCGTGTTTCTACTTAAAGAAGAGATTTCAGTAAGAAAGTAACTGGTAACTTCATACTAACTTGTCAGATGCTGCATATAAGTAGATTCCGTTTCCAGCTCATCTTGCCTTCGCTTCAGTACCGACATGGCTCGTTGCTGAATAAGTGCACGTACAGCAGATTCTAGCTTAGTTATGTATTAAACAAACATAAACAAAGTGTTTATGTCCTTAAAACAAAGCACAAAATCCTTGCTAATAGCAGCACCTGCACTGCAGCAAAGAAGAACTGCAAGACTTACCCATACCAACATTTACAGAAGCACTGTGTGTGGACAAGATTCATGCTTTGGAAAACATCAAATGTCACTGACGTAGTGGTAGTTCTGAAGGTACCCCCACTGACATGTTACCCATATTCCTCTACAGAACACGCTCCTAAAGAGCATAATATGGCAAGTGTAGCGACGTTACACTGAACAGATTCTACCCAAGTTGATGTGGGTAGGAATACAGCATACATCAGTGCGTCCCACTTAATTTATACCAACTGAATTTAAGCTGCAGGCACAGAAGCATATCAGCACTTACCTTGTGCTCATTGCCCAACACAAACAATCTGAATCGTCTCCTCACTAACCTTATAACCCAAAAACTTATGCTTACAGCTCTCATTAGTTATTAAATGAAATACCCCTGAACAGTTTACATTTATTACAATTCTGCTTTTTAATTTTCTTATAAAAAAACCTAACAAAATCACCTTTGGTATCTCATACGATTGCTCAGTTTGAGAAAGACTTTAACAGAACCCAGAGGCAGACTTTAATTTAACTTCCTTCCCTGAAGGGGGGAGCAGATTTCAATGAAAACAATTCAATTAAGATGAGCACTGAGAGGTGATGGGGATGGCTATCTCGGTAGCTGCAGATGCCTGACCCCACCTGTCCTTCTCACACACTCCCTGGGAAGTTCCCATCTCCACCCAGGACATCTCAGCTGCCCACTGCCTTGTCTGAACAGGCTGAAGAGCCACGACAAAAGGACTGACAGCCCCACCTGCCCTGAGTCGCTCACCTTCCCGCTCCTCCTCCTCGCTCCCGAAGCTCAGCGCCGCCCCGCTTCCCCGCACGGCTCCCCCGAGGGCAGCGGCCGCTCCGCGGCGGTTCGGGCCGCCTCACGGGACGAGGCGGTGCGGGTCAACGTCGATCCGCTCGGAGTCGTCGTTTCCGCGGTCTCTGGCGCCCCCGCGTGGCCGATCGGCGGAATGGCGGCCGCGTACGTTCGGTGCCGCCGTGGAAATAGATGAGGGGCAGCCTGGTTTAGAAGGAGGAGATGGCTGAGCCGGCGGTCCGAGAACCGGCAGCTCGCCCGCACGCGTAGCGCGTAGGAGCAACAGTTGCTGGTTTGGAGTCGTCGGGCGCATGCTCGCTGTGACCGGGAGGACTAATCACAATAGAGAGCGGCGGATGAGCTGCACAGAGCGGTTACGAAGCCACTTCCGCATTCCTACGCGCACGCGTTGTGCCGCCTGCAGGACTGAGCAGCGGACAGCGGCAGTTCCGCGCATTGGCCACGAGGTGGCGGCAGAGACCGCGGAAAGAACCTCGACGGGATCGAGGGCGTGCTAAGAGCTTTACAAAAAGAAAATAATAATAATAAAAAGCAAAAGATAAAAAAATTACTTTTTGCCAGCATCTGTTGCACTGTTCTGAAATATTCACATGCCAAAATGTAACTGCCCAGTACATTTAACGACAACAAAATTAAAGCACGTTGGCAGAAAGCAGAGCGCCATATTGGTGTTCACTCAGCCTCTGTCTTCTTCGTGCTTTCATGTATTTCACAGCTACCTAATGTAAATCACAGCTACCTCTGGAAGACAGCCCGAGAGCTGTGCAGGTCCATCAGGCTCAGCTGCAGCTTTCATCTGCCCTTCTCTGGCCCTCCTGCAGCTGGAGAGAGAGCACAGGAGGGCACGTGGGATGCAGACCCTCCCCAGTCAGCCGCAGCAGTCGCTCCTGCCAGCACTCCCTTTCCCCCACGTCTTTCCCATTGGACAGTCTGGAGCCCTGTGTGGCAGAGGAGGAGAGAGCTGCAGGCAGAAGGAAAACGGGCTGCTGGGATTCCTCCATCCCACTGCCAGGTGTCTTCTCTGGCATTTTGGGGGTGGGAAGGGAGTTGTGGGAGCACCCGTGGGGCTCCGGGCAGGAGGGAAGGAAGCAAAGATGCAGCTGCAGGCAGCGGGCTCTGGGCTGGAGCAGTGCAGCCAGGCACAAACAATGGCAACTTACACACACACAGATAAACACCCAGCACAGAATCTGGCACTCTACGGTCCTCCCAGAGCTTGTTACTGCTTTTTAGGCTGCCCTACAGGTATTCTGTCCTATCCCCTTCATTCCCGTGTCTTGCCCCCTTCCTTCACCCCGTGCCTTCCCCATTCCTTTTCCAGGCTTTCCCTTTCCTTTCCCCGCTTCCTTCCCCACGCCTTCCCCCTGCAACAGCCCCATGTTCTGCTGCTGTTCTCAGCTGACAATCCTTACACCACACTTTTCAAACACATCGGATCAGACTGCATACTGGCACTGATTTTAAAACAACACCACCAACAACAAATACATACAGTATTATGCGTGCATAACAAACTCCTACCTGCTTGAAGACCAATAGCAGCTCCTCATCCTGCAGTAACTCCTGCACACGGCCAAGGTCTCCCGTGCAGGGATTTGGCATCTGCAGTGGCTTCGCAACATTGGATTTGAGTCTTTGACTTCCACCTCAATCTGCTCGACAGCAAACTGCCAGAAAGGAGGAAGAAGGAACGTGCCAGCAGTGGATGCGATCGGCAGAGCCAGCAGGGCATCCCCTGCTTCAAAGGGCACTCTGCCTTTCATCCCCACCGTGGGGCAGCCACTCTCCTGCTTTGCCTCTCCCCAGGGCCTGCAGGGTTTGTTCCATTGCATGCTGTACCCGCATGGCCAGCACGTGCTACGGAGCCCAAGTGGAACACCTGTTGCAGAACAAGTCTTTGCAAGAACAAGACCTACAACCCACATGAGCTCCCTCTACGAAACAAAACACCTGTGGCTACAGCCACAACTACAAGCTGTCTCAAAACTGTCAGGATACTTTGTTCCATCCCAGGATCCTTCTTCACTTGCAGGCCTTTAGGTCACCATCGCAGTCAAGATTAAAATTTAGGCTACATCCCAGCCACTCAGGCCTCCCGCTGCCATTCGCTTCTATGCTCGAGGGCCCCAGAAAAAGGCCCTGGGCCTTCACAAGTGAAGCAATGCAACCTGACAGGACGGCTCTCATGTGGAGCGGCAGTGCTTCAGGATTTGATATTCACAAAGGAACTGCAACACCTGAGCAACACAGAGGAAGGTAGCAGGAATAAAAGGGCAAAGCAAGGCAAAACCTCGGGGAAAGAAAGGGAAAGGTGAGAGGAAAATGTCACACACCTTGGAAGGTGCCCTAAAGAGCCATAACAAAGTCTGGCAGCACTGCCAGGCTGTGCAATGGGGAAGATTAGTATATGTACATGGTCCTTACCTGTTCAGACAACAAGTCACCTAAGTTGGGTTCTGGGGAATTATGGGACATGCAGCTTTCCATCCCTGAGCAGCATATGGAAGAGCAAGGAGAAGGAAATAAAGGATGGCAGAGCACCATCAACAGAGTCAGTGCATGTCCGTGCAGACTCGCAAACCCACAGCTTCCTGGGTTGTTTCTGCTTTTGTAGCATTTGCGTGCTGCAGATGAGGAAAACGCTCTGCTGTTTGAGTCTTCTTCTGCAAGAGCCACCTACAGGTAAATGGCAGCTAACCTGCAGACCGAGCACTACTGCCTGGCGTTGGTCAGGGGGAGCTCCTCCTGCCGCTGCTGGATGGTGATGCTGACAGGGCTGGAGATGCTCTGCAGGGCCAGCTCGTAGCTGGGAGCCACGAATGGACACGGCGGGAGAGAGGAGAGAGCTGTCGGGGATCAGCCGAGGCATCCAAGAGCATCCAAAAGCCCTCACTCAAAAGCATCACAAAGCCACAGCCAGCAAGATGGGCATGATCATCAGCAGCATCCCAGATGCTGGAGATTCTTTGCTACCATACACTACGGGAGCACAGCTCTCGCTGCAGGCATCCCACAGCCAGACAAAATGGGAACAAACCCACAGCTCTGCTGCACGCACAGCCCACAGCCATAGCCTTGCAACATGAGCTGCCTTGCTGTTGCTTGCATCCAGCCCAATCCCTGGGAATGAAGACTCAGAAGGCAGTCAAGGCGTTGATCCAGCACCAGCGTGCTTTTATTCATTCACAGCCAGGAGGGCTTTTTGGTGAGAGGTCCGGTGTACAGATGGGACTCATCGTCTCTGGTGAAGGAGAGAGGGGCTCAGAGCTCGTGCTGCTGCCCGGTGCCTGGGACTGGAGCTCTGATTCTACGTCCCCCTCCACCAGGCTCGGCTCCTCCTGGCTGACGCTGACCTGCTCCTGCATGGAGCTGCTGCTGTCGGGGCACTCGGGCTGTGCTTGGGCTGGGCTGCACTGCAATGGTGCCCCGTCACAGTCCAGCTCGGTGACCGCTGTTTCTGGCAGGCTCAGGTCAGCGTCTTCTGCACAGCCGGGAGAGATGAGGGCTTCCACCTGGATCAAGACCTTCATTCCCTCACTGATGTTGTATGGAAGGCTGTCATCCGAGCTGCAGCAATTTGTGCTTCCTAGCAGCTCTGCATTGATACCAGCACACAGTGAACCATCGCTATACGCTCTGGCTCTTCTGCGTGGACGAGGGCTCGATTCACCTAGGAAGGAGTAGATACACAGGCAAACAGTTAGTGGCAAACTTGCACAAGCTGAATGATGAGAGTGGTTCTTGAGATTTGCTTATGCAGTGGCAGTAGGACAAAGCCAATAGGACAATAGCAACAGGAGGAGCACTGTCTCAAAAGGAACTGTTGCGCTTTTGTTGTTTGTCTTTCTCTTTTGTGTGGACTCCAAGCATGAATTCGATGGCGCTGACAAGCAGGGTTTTGACAGCTGGATGTGCACCCTTACCTGCCAGGACCACCACCTCTGTTTCCGAGGGCTCCCTGGCATCGCGCTGCAGTTGGCGTTTGCCCACAGAGGATGGTTTTCTGGGCCTGAAGCAGGAACACCAACTGCATGCTGGGGATTCCTTCACCCTGCTGGGTGGACTTGGTCTGGAGGGAGAAAAGAGGGAGCGGTGTGAGTCGTGCATGGTGCAGGGTGAGGGAAGAGCTGCCCTGAGCTCTTGCCCACACTTGCTTGTTCCTAGCACGACGGTTCCATTCCTAGAGCTCAGCCCTGGAGTCTTGCTGGCTACATTCCCCTCAGCCATGTCAACCCAGATGCAGAGCATGCGAGCAGAGGCTGCACAGCTGTCCAGGACAGCATCGAAGGGAGGGCTTTGATTGAGCTGGAGCTGTAACTGCTTGCTGAGGAACCGTGCAGCCAGAGAGGGAGTTCAAAAGCATCTCTGACACGTACATTAGCAATAGGCCCACTCTGGTGGCTAAACTGAGCCCGTCAGGCAACTGCATGTTAGTTGAAGCTCAGAGTCCAAAGGGAGGGGACATTCAGTACACCACCACACGCCCCATTGGCGTCACATAGCTTCTGCAAGTTTTGGCACTCCACTTGCTATAGTGGAGAAAAACCCACAAAAGCCCACCCAACCAAGTCTGATAGGAAGCTGCTGGAAAAGAAAGTCCTCTTTACCTTTCAGATGGAAAGTCAATGATTGTGTGGAATTTCCCCCGCGCAGCTGCGGGGCCTTCTTCCACTTCCATGTCCTGGATGTGTGTCACAGCGGGAGAGCTGCTGTGGCCTCCACTCTGTGCCTGTGCCTCCTCCAGGGTGAGCAGCTTGGTGGCAGGAGAAGACACGCGCTCAGACTTGGGCCCTGATGGTGAACCGCACCCTGGAAGGGAAGACCACAGCTAAGAGGGAGGATCAGAAAGCAGCGGCACAGCCATCACAGTTCTGGGGGAGGTGCCGCACATCTCTCAGCCTTGCTTATCCAAACCACTGGAAAAAGAGGAGGTCAAAACCCTTTCATCAAGCTTCACCTGCACGCAAAACATCACCATGACAGGGACGGTTTTCTCATGCTCAACTTTGGGCTTGGACATTCTCCGCATCCAGCCACAGAGGATGCCATATTCTCATCTATGCCCACAAGTCTGCAGGCCCCAAGATAGCAAAAGCGTCTTTCAGCGATCCTGGAGAAGGCCTGCATTTGATCAAGGTGTCTCATCAAGACAAAGCTCATGCAGGAAGACGCTCACCTGCTCCATCTCCGATGCCTGATGTGGAGCTGGAGCAGAAGAGGACGTCGGTGTGGTTGATCATAAATTCCACCACATCCGACTGCCTCTGCAGTTCCTCGCAGGCAGCTCTTCCACTGGCGCAGGCAGCCTCGTTCTGCTGGGATCTGTAGAAAAGGCAGATTGGAGAAGTCATTGACCCGAGATCGTTTCCCCACGTTTGGGCATTTGGGCAGCCAAAGGCTGTCCAGTTGGGCTGTGGAGACTTCCGCAGTGGGCAAGCACTGATGCCACTGAAGACATTCTCCTGGCTGATCAAGGACACACCAGCCCCATCTGACAAAACCAAGAGAGCACAAATTGTCCAACTCTCCAAAGTGTGCTCCTGGGGAGAACAGATCTAAGCCTTGTGCTGAGACGGAAAAAGAAGTTTACCTGAAGAGGTTGGGAGCCCACACAATTGCTAAGTTCTTAGCGGGCATGTTTGTGACGGAGCAGCTCCCAGCCAGACAAGCCAAGTGTCTCAGCAGGTACTCCAGCGTCCTGGAAAGCAAGAGCCAAACCTTCAGCACCACTGAGCACGCCGTGCTCACATTCACCAAACAAACCTCACTGTTCTTGCTACTAGCAAGTAGATCAAGCTTTCCCAAGTGCCACGCTGCAGCACCAAGCCCCAGCAAAGCACAGCTGCAGCCATCAGCTGCACCAGCCGTGCCCCCGTGCCCAGGACCTGACCCAATCCATTCACCCCACGCAGCCATCAACCACTTCAACACACACAGGCATCACGTTGCCAGCGTGACACAAAGCCTGCCATCGCATCATCACCCTCTGAAGTGCAGCATGGCTGAGCTCCCCAGATTGAGGGCAGCAGTTTTCTGACCTGTAGTGAGGTGCAGGCAGCTGCTGGATGACCTCCTGCACTCGGAGCAACCGTTCCTCATCTGTACCGGCACAAACAGAGTCCTGGAAGAAAGCAGAAAGGGAATGAGACACACATCATGCGAGTCAAGCGTATGGGGCAAACAGAAAAAGGGCCTCAGAGCTGCAGAGGGCACTGCTGCCCCCATCTCCCACATTTCCAGTGGCAGGATGCACACACCAGGTGTTACGGTGCACGCGGTGTGCAGGAAGCACGAGCTGCTTGTTGTACACAGACACCCACTGGATGTCCATCAAAACCCCAACTTCAACAGAAAAAAGACCAAAAAAAGCTGCGCAGGCGTGTGTGTATGGGACAGGGAAGAGGGACATGAAGGCCATTGCCTTGTGCTCACCGAGAACTTGCCATGCAGCTGCTCGCTCAGCAGAGGGCTCGGGAGCTCCCTGAAGTACATCTTGCACAGGGAGCTCACGCTGTGAATGTCCCGGACGGTGAGCTCCGGAATCTGCTCCGACTCAAAGTCATGGCTGGAGAGAAGGACACAAAAACAGAGGGCTTGGAGAAAGAGGAAAACAACTCCAAAGCAAGACAACATACAGTCCAGAAGCACTCTTACCGCAGCTTCTGGATCTTGGACGCCACGCCGGACAGGCGGTAGATCCCCTGCACCACGCCGTGCTGCTCAATGAACTCAGCGCAGCTCTGCACGACCTGGGGGACTACAGAACAAGGGCCAGCGCTTAGCTGAGCTCCTGATTCAAGTCCTGCTTCAGCCGCTGCCCCTGTCACATCCCATCCACTAAGCCCAGCCAGGCTACTGCTTGCCTCCTCCGTAGAGGAGAAAGAAGGCTGTCGCAGACGGCGCAGACAGGCAGGAGCCGGGGAGGAAACTGGACACGGACGTGTTCTTGGCTTTCAAGAAATGCCAGGACCTGCCAAGCAGCCTGCAGAAAGTAATTCTGGAGAAGCCAGAGACACTGCCACAAGACCCATCACAGCTCCCACCGCAATGGAGGTGTGAGACCTCATGTCCAGAAGAGCTAGGAAACTGACGCAGTACACTCTCTTGGGCCAAAAGGCTTCCTTGGTTTTCAGGCTAGCGTGGGATTGGCTTGCTACTTCGCTTTAAGCAAATACAAGTGTGCCGGCCTCCTATGAGCATTAGCCTCAGCTTCCCTTTCAGCCATAACTCCCACCTCACGCTTCTCCACCGGTATCAACCTGCCCCTTGCTAGACATGATTTCCCTTTCTTTCATCTTGTCATGCCCAACAGAGGGAGGAAGCTCTCAGGAACGGGCTGTTCCTTACCATCACGGCCAGAGTGGAGAAGATGCTCTCCCAGGTCACAGCCAAACAACCCTTCCTTCTCCTTCTCCTTCTCCAGCTCCCGCTGCTTCGGTTCCTCTGGGCGGGCCTTCACGAAGGAACGAAGGAAGCTGAGGAGCTTGCCACGCTTCTTTGGCACTGCACAACAAAAGGAAGAAACCAGTTCATTTCAGGTTGGGCTCAGTGGGACCAGGCTGAGCGGAAACACATTCTACAGAGCACATAAAAGCAGCAAGAACATTGCCAACACTGCATTCTACAAGGATTCGAGTATTTGCCCAAGCCCTCATTCTCACTGCCTACAAAACAGCAGCCCTACGCCCCGTGGGATGCAGGAAGGATCATCAACACAGAGGAGAACGTGGGATGGATAAAGGAGGTATTCAACACAGAACACACCCAGAAAAAGACTCGATTTGACTTCCCCGCGCCATCACATGTAACATCCGTACCTGGCTTTGGTGCTGAATTGATGAGGGCCTCAGGAAGTTTTCCACTAATGAGCTCCACGCACTCTCCAGGGAAAAACCCAACCTGGAACAAGAACAAAAAGACGGATGGAATACTGAGTGCAGCATTTATCAGGCCTCAACTGTTAAACCAACACAGAATGGCCCGCAGAAAAGTAACCCTCATTCAACATTTGCAGCCAGAAGACCTACAAAAGCAATACTTGGTTCCGGAGAAGATGGCTCTGTCCTCTGTGCTTGTACAAAGGACAGAGGTGGTCAACTTCTGACTGCATATGGAGCACGAGAGGCTCTTGCTTCTAAGTCACATGAGGAGACAGTTTCCCACCCAAGCCCAGAGCCAAAGGGAAAGTCCTCTGACAGCGACACAGGGAAACTGTCTACGTCCAGAAGCCACCCTGTGCAGGCAGAGCAGCTCGAAGCTGACGTTCCTGACTCGACTGCAGTTGTGCCCACGAGTCTGAAGCTTGTGCCTACCTGAAAGCCACGCTTGCCTCTCCACCAGGGGCTCTGCTCCTTTGCTGGCATAGCAAGAACGCACACCAGGTCTCCCACCTGCAAGAGATTGCAACATCAATCCCAGCTTCAGCACAGCTGGGAGGAAAGCACAGCTCAAATGGCACCCTTCTTCTGCACTGCCAAAGAGCGCACAGCTTGAGAGCAATTGCACCGGGGCAGCTCTTCAGGCATTTCCCGTGGGAAAGCTGAACGTGGAGGTACAAGAGTCACTGCCTTACACACCACACAGATGAGGATATTCCTCATGATTCGTTCACACGTCCCTATACTCTTCTGTCCGTGACAACAAGGAATGCCTTCTTTAACTGCTTACCTCCAAGGAGAGCTCATCCGCTGCCTGGGCAACGTAGCTCTTGATCACGTGGGCAGCAGCAATAGCTGGAATATTCAAAGATGACTCCTCACGGACCAGCAGAGGCTTCCCCTGGTTCTCAGGCTGAAACAGAGAGCACAGGCCATGGTGAAGAGCTGAGGACAAACAAAGAGGATCTCAGGGTGACATGGCACTATCAAGGCAATGAAGCTTTTAAGCTGACATCTTTAGTGACACCAAGAGAGCCGGAAGGATGCTCTCTCTCTTGAAAAGCAGGAGAGCACACCTGTGGCTCACACTGCTGGCTCAAGTCAGGGAACAGAGACCAAGCAGAGCTTCACACTGTACCTCGGTCCATGCCCGGTCAGGCCCACGGCTGATCTCGCTGCTCGCGATGCCCATCACAGCAGGCGCGACAAGCTGCAACAGAAAAGAAACACATTTCCTGTGCTCACACAGCACTGGACTGAGAGACTTCTTCAGAACTACTTCTAGAAACAACCACTTTGTGCAGTCTAATCAAATGGGACAGCCATTGCAATACGCAGCATTGGACCAAGTCGCTGTCCCTCTGCTAGCAGATGGGGACTCTAGCACAAAGCAGCAGATGCATTTGCCCGCAGCACGCTGAGAGCACAGTAGCAGGCCAGGGAGAGGTGTCACTGCTGGGGCTGGAGCTGCTCCCCAGCCCCCGGCTCCCAGCAGCAGCCTCACCACCAGCGCCGGCCGCAGCCTTGCCCATGCATTTCCTCTTCCTGCATCTCTGTTGGGCTCCCTACAGCTGTCGGGCACACTCACACAGCCAAAGCATGCACACTTGTGCCCCTGGCTCACGTTCTGCAGCTCTGCACAGAGTGGGGCTAGGGTTCTTTGCCTAAGGGATTGCTTTCCTTCACACTAGCTCCTCCCAGCAGCACAGACAGACAGCACCCTGCCGAAGGCTGAGCTGGAGGGGAAGTGGAGAATACCCACACGATTTTTCCAGTGTCACATCCAAGCTGGACGAGGCTGAGTTACTACACACGGTGTGACTAAACACGGGCTGCTGAACCATGTGGCAATAAAAAACATGGCACGTACCTGGCAAGAGATCAGAACAAGGGAGAAGAAGATCCTCGAACCCGCAGCCGTTCCTTGTCACTTTGCTCTGATCTTCCGCGAGCAAAAGCTGCACCAAGGGAGCAGGCGGAGGGTGGGCAGGGGAGGGAGAAAGAGCAGGTCAGTGAGCTTGCACAATTGAGCAAAGGGAAGAACCAGGGAAGAACCCTGGCACAAATGCCACCTTGATGGATGGCTTTGGACTGGATGGCCCGGGGGAAAATGGCCTCTGACAGTCCAGCCTAAGCAATATGATCCTAGGAGCTCCGCCAGCCAGCAGTCCTCAAGGCCTCGCGGCCCACCCATCTATCCCGCACCGTCTCAGCTTACCTACAAGGCGCTGCGCAAGACGGGATGAAGACGAACAGACTCAGTAGATGCACAAGTGCAACAAGCCACGTACTCACGCTGAGCTCAAGCGCTCCAATGAAGGGACGCAGCACGCGCTGCTCCTCCCCTCATTCTAGCCGCTTATGACATCACTAAGGGCCACCCGGCTGCTCCACCATGGACGGACAAGGTGGGGAGGCAAGACCACGTCACAAGACCACAGGATTCCAAAAGGGCACCCCAGCGTTCGAGAAATCAGTGCGTGCTTGGAATTGCATCCCAGCCAAATCCAGGAGAAGCTGGCATGGGCTTGTCGGGACCAAAGTGCAGGACCCGGCGCTTGGTGCTGTTGAGCCTCTTGCTGGGCCTATGGCAAATCCACACTAGGGTCCTTCTTTGCACCCAAGGGCGGCTTAGAGCAGCCATCTCTTTCACCTGGATGGAAATAAAGGAAGAGAAACACAGCACTACTACCAGCCTGCTTTGCCAATTTCTTTCCCGAGCGCATTTTTGCCTTTTGGCTTCCATGACGACCTCATTTCCTCCTCCTTTTCTTTGGGGGGAAGCTGCCCCCAGTGCCTGAGCTTCACAAGACAGCATGAAACATGACACTAAGACAAACGCTTGCCCTGGGTGCAGGGTGGCTGTGCTTTGCCAGGTATACTAGCGGGCTAGGAAGCGTCACGTGGCAGCCCCAGGCCAAGTCTGCATTCAGTCACTGTGGCCACAGCTGCTGCCTCACTGCCAGAACGTATCCGAGGATACAGATGGACGCAGGCACTCCTGCTCCTTCTGCAAAGCCCTCCTCTGCACAGCCCGTTAGCTGCTGCTCGCTGCTACGCCAACCGGGCTCCCCTTTACAGCAGCCCTGGGATAAACACGCCTGGACTCTTCTGTGCAGCAGCGAGCTCCAGGGATGAAGCAGCAGAGAGGAAACCAACAGAATCTACTGCTGCTGAATCCACCAGCTCCTTCTGCCCACCAAGATTAATACCGAGGGACAGAACACAAGAGGGATAAGCGCTTTCACATGCACACGGACAAAGAGAATCAAAACAGCTCTTTCCAGAAGCGCTCGTAGGGTAAACCCAACCTCAGAGACACAAATGCATCTGGTTCCAGTAAATATTACGGCACCTTGGTGATGAAACGCTGTTCTGTTGCTTGGAGAGCACGAAGCATGCTGTGTTGACAGGCACAGCAGTGCGATACCCAAGCTGAGCACGCAAACCTCCCCAGCACCCCTGGCCAATGCTGCCAGGGAAATGCAGAACCTGCAGCCCCACACGTCTCACTGCACAGACACTGGGGGGCTGCCTTAGTCTCAGGTGGGATCGATTTTTCTTCAGTCTCTCTTATGATGCTACAACAGTGAGAACACTCTGATGTTTATAATTTCTGAGAAGCAGACTTGGACTGAGCCAAGGCCATTCTCAGCAAAGCTCTCAAGAAGGAGCTGGGAGGAAACCAAATGAGGACAGCTGACGTCAACGGGCCAAAGGGATATTCCATACCATATGACATCAAGTGGAAGGGGTTTTGGATGGGGTGGGAGTTCATCTCAGTCTCTTCTCTCTTCTGCTTGGCCATTGGTTGGGAGGTGCTGAGCCAGTGCTTCTACATCACTCATTAGATACACTCAATGATAGATAGATAGGTAGATAGATAGACAGTCAGATAGATAGATAGATAGATAGATATTCATTACTTCTGTCCTTTCCTCTACCTTTGGAAAGAGATTTCTCTCAACACATGAGTTCTACCTTCTTTTTCTTCCCCCACAGTTCTCTCCCCCATCCCACCGGGAAGGGGGCAGTAAGCAAAGGACGCTGTGGTGCTGAGCACCCACCGGCTTCAACCACAAGACGGCCGAGGGGCAATGGCAGCAGACGTGAAGTGCACTGTGGTCACTTGGAAATGAATGTGGTCTTGACGTACACGAGCACACTGTTTCACTTTCCAGAAAACAACCTATGCTGTCAATGAAACATGGCCCTCACTAGGAACATTTGCAAGGATGCCTTCAATGACCGAGGGCATCGCACGCCATGAACGTCACCCTGCTGACACAATGGCATTGCAAACACAGCAGCAACCCCTGGCACCGATACCTCCGGGTACAACAAGCACAGGGCACTGGGCTGCTTTGGATGCAGTTTCAGCACAGACCTGAGGTCTTCGTGGAAAGCGCCTTGCAGAGCGCATCGTGTCCTGCACCAGGCAGAGCGCTGCGCACCTCTCATCTTTCCAAACTTTGGGGTTTTGAAGCTGCACATTGTTTCTTGGGAGTTTGTCCCCCACAACTCCAGAGCACTTTCAGCTGCTTCCTGGTGATTCACAGCTTGCACAGTGCCAAACGCAACCAAGAAAAAAAGGCAAGAAAGAAGCAAAGGCCATGGCTATGCACAGAAGCGGCCAGGAAGGGTTCAGCTCCAGAATGAAACCTGCACAAGTTAACTCAACAGATTCCAAGCAATTCATTGACATCTGACAGAATTTGCAACGCCAGAAGCACTGCCACGCCAACAGCACCGTATTTGGAAAGCGGCACGTCCAAATCAGCCCCCTTGCCCTGCTCTACCCGCTCAGCCAAACACAGAAATCAAGATGCTCTTATCCACACGTGCAAATCTGGGGGCGAGTAGTAAAAGGTTCACGGGACCATGGGCAAAGCAGGGAGCAGATGATAGGCAGGAAACAGGAAGGAGTTCAAGACCAACTCTCCTACACCAAAGACAGGGAGAGCTGAGTCAGCACCACGGGAGGACTTACGACACAGCTTAACAGCTTGCAGAGATCTGAGGTTGCCAAAAGAGGCTGCCAGGGTAACTCTCACCAGTCTTTTGCAGGGCTGTTACAGATGCTTCTGATGCAGACTTCCACTGCCCTGTGTCATTGGTAGAAAGCGCATGTGAGAAATGCTCAGTCTGTCTGGGTAACGTTTCTATGCTTCCACAGTTAGGACTGAAACAAAAGGAAAAAAAAAAACATGAAACCCTATGACATTTGCCTCTCTACTGCTGCTGTCAGCGTGATATCTAAGA
This sequence comes from Gallus gallus, assembly GCF_016699485.2. Taxonomy (NCBI): domain Eukaryota; kingdom Metazoa; phylum Chordata; class Aves; order Galliformes; family Phasianidae; genus Gallus; species Gallus gallus. Next base: position 76,104,828 of record NC_052572.1, read on the forward strand.
TGAGCATTACGCGTCCCTGCACCCGACTGAAGATTCATCCAAGTCTGTGTTCCACACAGCTCCATCCCAGTGCCAAAAAGAAACCCGTACAGAGATGTTTAGATGATTCTTTGTGCAGATACAAGTGCAGGTGCATGTGCATTCTCTACAGCAAGACATAGCAATTTCTCAAGCAGTACGACGGAAGGTCAGTGAAAGGAAATATAGGATGAACTCTTTTCATATAAAAAATCCTTGCTAAAACTCTCCTCAGCAAAAAGGAAGCCTGCTGGGCATTGTTAGCAGCAGTTCCCAGAACATCTTGCACCACAAAATGCAGCACGCTCCTTTTTTGCACAGGCCCCTCTTTTCTCTAAGCAGCGTCAAATACCCTCCACTTCAAATACGCCCATCAGATCATGAACAGAGCTCAGAAGGGGTTAGGAGTAGAGCGACACACAGCTCCGCTTCGCGCTGAGGGCAGTTTTGGCCCTCCGAGCTTGCCGTAGCCACCCTGCGCTCTGGCGCCGGCGGACCGGAAGTACTCGTAGTCACTATGGCAGCCGCCTGCGGGGGGTTTGAGCTGCGAGGCTGTGGGGAACGGTGCCTTTTGAGAACGGTGTTTTTCTGAGCGTTTTATCTTCACCGGGTGGTTTTCTTCCTCGATGTGTCGAATGAACGGCGATGGAGAGCCCACAGAATTCCAGCTTCCCCCGAAGCCCGTCATTATTGACAAGCAGAAGCAGAGAGAGGAGAGGAGGTAGAAGGGGTAGGCCGCGGTGGGGGCCGCCCTCAGATTCCTCAGGGCTCTGAGGCATTGGTACTCGAAAAGTGCGTGTCGGAAGGTGACAGAGACACGGGCCCTGCCTCTGCCTTTGCCTCACATCTCGAGGTCAGCTGGGAGCTGAGTGCAGGAATTTCTGTTTGTGAAATGGAATTCCTCTTGTGCTAAGCATTTTTCATGTCTCCGAAACCCACCTGCACTGCTTTAAGTGGCACAGTGTTTAAAGTGGCGGTGCTGCCTCTGAGAGGAGAGTGACGATGTGATACGTTGCACACCGGGGGTATTGGTCAACAGTTGGCTGCACGTACCCAGCAGTGTGCCCAGGTGGCCAAGAATGCCAGCAGCATCCTGGCCTGTGTCAGAAATAGTGCAGTCAGAAGGACTGGTGAAGCGATCTGCCGGCTGTTCTCAGCACTGGTGGAACTGCACGTCCAGTACTGTGCTCAGTTTTGGGCCCCTCACTACAAGAAAGGCACTGGGGCTCTGGATCGCGTATAGAGAAGGGCAACAGAGTGGTGAAGGATCTGGGGCACAATATTATGGGAGTGTCTGAAGGAGCAGGGATTGTTCAGTCTGGAGGAGATTCAAAGGAAACGTCATTTCTCTGCACCACTACCTGAAAGGAGGTTGTGTCTGGGTGGGAGTCAGCTTCTCCTCCCAAGGAGCAGCAGGAGGACAAGAGGTGATGGCCTTCAGTTGTGCCAGGGGAGGTTCAGGTTGGATACTAGGAAAAATGTCCTCTCAAAATGCCCAGGCAGGTGGTGGAACTGTTGTCCCTGGAGGTGTTCAAGCCATTCTCTGGCTCTGAGGCCAAGTCTCCATGCTGTCTGAAACACAGTGACCCCATGCAAATAATCTGTTGGTAGTGGCCCTCTGGCCAGTACTGTGTCAGGAAGCGTGCCTTCAACTTAGCTGCCAGACAGTTGAACTCCAGAGCATAAGGAGATTTCTATGGCACGGTATAATTCATCGGAGCAGAAAAGAGTTTTAAGAGTCCCCTTAAGCTTTGCCAACACAAGATAACCACTTGAACGTGATGTCTCCTGTAGGCTCTCTTCAGCTGTTTGTAAGAAACAGTAGGAAAAAAATTATTGTCTTTTACTATCAAGTGATGAAAAAAGTGTTTTTTTCATCTGTGTCTCATTTAGACCATGAAGAAATTCCTGTAAACAAGGCAGGAGTTTAATTTTCTAGTGGGAACGTAGGCGATAATTTAGTTAACTTTCTGACTGATACAGGGATTATATCAGGATGGTGAGCAGTCACCTGGGGTTTCTGCAGGGCTCCATTTCAGGGCCAGATGGAGGACTGCATCAGGGGAGGGTCAGGGTGGAAAAGCTTCTGCCCCAGAGGTAGACCGTGCACGAAACAGGTTGCCCAGGCCCAAACATGCCAGCGTTCAAGGAGCCTTTGGACACCACTCTCAGACATAGTGTGGCTGGTTTTATGTGGAGGCAGGGGTTGAACTCCTATGATCCTTGTGAGTCTCTTCCAAGTGGCCATTCTACAATGGCCTGGAAGGCTGTTTAACAGCTTTTAGTTGTGGTAGTTATCAAGGTGATACAAGCATATAAAATCTGGTACCTTAATGCTACTCCTGTAGGGAAAGAACATTTATAACCAAAGTACCTGCCTTCCTCAGTAGGTAACTTAGGAGACATACAAGGAGTAACAGCCTGCAGATGCCTCTGTATTACACTGTGCAGACAGAACAGCCAGCGCTATGGAAACTTAATGCTACTGATGTGGGGGGTGGAAGGAGCAGTTAGCAAGAACTGCATCTCAGAAGGTCTGGCAGACTGGTAAAAGAATGCTATCCAATTTAGCTTACAGGGAAAAGGAGGAACGGCTGCTGTCCTCTTCTTCTTTCCTTAGTAAGTAACAGAGTTAGAAGCGTAGAAGAGAGTTAACAGCATATCAACTTAAGGACGGTGTAATAAATCAGTGTTATTTAGGTATATGAACAAACGTAACAGCCACACAGCCCCAAAATCCCTTTTCTCCCACTGGTGTCCAGCAGTCCCTTATTTTGCTGACAGATCGGGCTGCTTTCTTCTCTTAAAGCAGCAATTGTCTCACTGCTTTGCTTCACAGTCAGAATTCTGACCATCTGACCTTTTAATACCTTTCTTTTTTCTTTTTTCTTTTTTTTTTTTTATTTTCCTTCTAGCTGCAGGTCAGAATGAAACCTCAACCATGGTCAAAACGGTGGGAGAGGCCGAAATACAACATTAAAGGAATAAAATTTGAGCTACCCGAGAAAAAAATGAAGGAAGCACAGAAGTGGAAGCAGCCCTGGCTGGAATTCGATATGCTGCGAGAGTATGATACTTCAAAATAGAGGAATAAATACGGAGGGAAGCGAGTGAAGAGCTGAACAAGTAACAGCTTTGAGTTCAGTGTAAGAATTGTCAATTTTCAAGTTTCGTATGCAAATAAAAGACAGTGAAATTTCAGCAGTTCTCATCTGAATGTTAAACTGTCCATTCCTGAAAACAGCGTTACAGTGTGTTCAGCCCTGCTTCTGCCTTCCCTTCTTAATCACAGCTAATAGAAGGGGTTTGCAGTTATTGTGTTGTCACTTCCAAATAACTGTTTCTTCTGCCTTTGCCAAGTAGACAGGGGCCAATTGTGAAAATGCTTCACTCAGTAGGTTCAGAAGGGGGCTATGGCAGGGAAGCAGATGTACAGAAGCCCAGCTGGACAATCTGAGTGTAAGTGCTGCTTAGCTGTCCTGTAGAGGCACTTTTGAAATGACATCTGATAAAGCACCAATAGTAACCTGACAACAAAGCAGTAATACCAACCTTTTGAAAGCAGCCTGAAAGAATGAAGCCAGATTAGCTGTTACTCCAGTCAGATTGTGTGAATGGGTGCAAGGTTCACCACAAAGTGGCACAGTAGGTTCTCAAAGATACTCAACTGGGATGGGGCTTCTGAGCTCCAGTAAAAATCGCCTTCCCCTGCTTACCAGTCATGACAAGTGACGTCTGCAGCCACTGGAAGAAGCCTCTGCAGAGGTAAAGCGTGATAGAACCTATTCCAATTTCACAGCAGCACAAGACTAATTTCTTTGTGAGCAACTTTCCACATGAATAAGGAAGCAGAGGAGACAAAAGCAAGCACGGAGATCACATGCTTCAGCCGATTACTTATCAGTTGTATTTTCTTTGCACTCAGGAAAGTAGAAGTGCACAATTACTTACAACAGAACTCCTAAATCCTGCAGATAATGAAGCGCCAGCAGTGCCACAGTTTTTTTCCATACTTCACATAACATTCCTGCCGTGTTGGAGACTTGAAAGCGTTAAAAGTCTCATTAACACAAAGACATCTTTACTTTTCAAAATAATGGTTTTGCTTTTATTTTAAAATTCATTGTTGTCTATAACACTGATGAATGCAATTTACAATTAAAATAGTTTACAAAAATACATATTCTGTAATAAAAAACAACAGAAAAACCATAGGGAATAAAAGCCCCCAAGAGTTAAATGGAAGACCCATACATAACATTTTAGAGAAGCAGGCAATAGCAAACTTAGCAGAATTTGTGATGCACTGCTGTTTCTACAATAAAACATCCTTTTTATTCTGCAGCAGTAATATTTACTGCACATATATGAAGTTACACAACATTAGAAATCTAACACGGGTACAATGAGATGAGGTTTAATGGGTCTTACAGGGAATCAAAAGGTAAATGTCCTTAGAGAGCCAATTACTAGAAGGTAACTGGAGTTGTTGTTCTGCTCGTCTGATAAATGAGGGCGGGTGACAACTCCAAGTCTGTGCACAAAGTCCAGTCTGTACCTCAAGTACAAAGCTCCACTACAAATCATACTCCAGAGAAGAGTAAGCGTAGTTAAGACGTTCTCCTGTGCAACTTCTTACCTTCCTAAACACCCGTTTACCATCAGTAGATGTTCATAGATCATAGAAAGTCCACTCATTCAACATGAACACTTTTTTAGAGTGAGCATCAGGCTTGTTTCAGTAAAAGAACTGCTGCTTCAAAGAAATCCTTATTTCCTGATCACAGATTTAAGATGTTCCCATTTGCACTCTTCAGTGAGCTCTTCAGCAATACGCAGATCCTTGACTTTCACCAACAGGAGAACAACTTCTTTAGTTTCATCACTATTACAAAAACAAGTTGATATAGCAACACATTCACACCTGACTTCAAAATCAATAAAGCTAAAACGTGCCTTGAGCTACACTGACCACTAACTGCACCCAACATCTAGAGCCTCAAACTAGCCTGAACTAGTACTGCAAAAGCGATCCATTTTACATTATGGATTGCATCTTTAGTTGTACGTAGATGTTGGAAGTACATCACTGAAAGTGTTAAATGCATGAGGCTTGAGGAATTTAAGAATCATAGAATCATTAAGGTTGGAAAAAACCACAAAGATCATCTAGTCCAACTGTCAACCCATCACCACCATGCCCATTGAACCACGTCCCTAAAAGAAATATGAACATAAAGAATATGAGTAAGTGCTGCATCCCAAAGAACATGTTGTTTGTTACCCGTGGTTATTCCTGTGAAGCATACGTGCTCACTGAACCAAATGCTGGCAGAAGTTCACTGACTCGGGGAGAGTTGACCCACTTCCATGATTTTGGAACCACCTTTCTGGGAAGCATGCAACCACCTGTTCACCCAGAGAGCATTCTGAAAGAAAAGAAAAAAGAAAAAAAAAAGGCTTTCAATAAAACTAAGTCACACCACTTCTGGCAGACTTGTCCTTTTGGCTAGTTCAGTTATTATTGGCAGTGTTTACTCTTCAAAAAACAAAACCATCATTTTAAGCAGTTATTCCTAAAGCCTAGGAACCAATGCTTGCTTTGAAATTCTTTTATACACCAAGGTCATCAAAAAACAAACAAACAAACAAAAAAAACAACTTCAAATGTTAAATAATTACACTTCAGACTACATCTGTCCCCATGGAAATAAGACCTTTCACCTCTTTACACTTCTCTATGTTTTCTGGCCCTGGTGGTGTGTTGAAGAGGTTCAGAAGTAGGTAACAATTCAGCAGCTTGCTCAGTCCCACACCACGGACTGTGTCTTCCTGTACAGTCCCATCCCAAAGGAGAACCTTGGAGAGCACCTGCAGTAATGGAGAAACAGAACATGCATATCTGATGGCTGAGGGTGCATTAGAACCTCCTTTTTAAACTCAAAAGATACCATGTCCATCCAATCTCAGTACTCAAAAAACAGGATTTATTCTCTCCAAGCTTACTGCTAATTAGTCACCAAAAAACTACAGATCATAAATAATATTTTGAAGTAGATTAATTTTACATGTGCCTATGAGCTGTACCCTCATACATACACACATCACCTCCCAGGGAAAGAAAGAGCATGTTACCCTTCCAATTGGTTAACAATTTGCTAACCCCCAAGAACAGAAAACAGCCATGCTTTATTTTTTCAGAGAAAAGCCAGTGGTCAAATCTGAAGGTGTACACATGTACAAAGACACCAGAGGTGTGCACGTGTACAAAGACACCAAGCTTAGCAAGAAACAGGGATCAACAGCAATTGAGATCCAATTCTAAGTGAACATTGGAGAGAATCTGTGACAGAATGAAAAAACAACCACTACTGCATATGCTACATAGGATTAAACGCCACCAGCCTCATAACACAGGTAAGGTTGATAGCCATTGTCACTAGCAGCAAAAAGATTCTTTTGTACTTGACCTCAGTATTATTCGTTAGCAAGAGTTGTCTTCAGTTACCTGTTATCACTGTAAAAATGACTATTTAAAAAGACTTAAGCCCAGCGTAAGAACATGGCTGGTCTCCCCCTCAACACAGAATGGTTAATGTCAAGGTAACTGTTAACCTCAAGGTAGTTCACCCACACAGACACAGTATGTGATCTTAGCAGTCACCAGTCAGAAAGCAATCGCAAAGCCCACGACTACTGCATACTTCTCTGGAGTGCTTGGCAGGACACTTCCTTTTGACTGCATGAGCTGCTAGGAAAGTTAGACTGTAGGATGGCACAAACATCAAAACCTCATCAACTGTACTTCCTCATTAAAATAGTTCCTGTCCTCTTCTCGCCCAGCCCTTTGCGAGTACACTCCCATACAATTTCTGGGCATGGTTTAGAGGACATTCCCGATAGGCAGCCTGCA
>NC_052572.1:76111858-76173082 GCF_016699485.2 Gallus gallus
CTTGTCCATATGCTGCTCAGGAATGGAAAGCTGCATGTCCCATAAGTCCCAGAACCCAAACTTAGGTGACTGGTTGCCTTGAACAGTAAGGACCGTGTAAATATACAAATCTTTCTCATTGCACAGCACGGCTAGTGCTGCCAGACTTTGTTATGGCTCTTTAGGGCACCTTGCAGCTGTGTGTCATTTTCCTCTCACATTTCCCTTCTTTCCCGAGGTTTTGCCTTGCTTGCCCTTTTTTCCTGCTGCCTTCCTCTGTGTTGCTCAGGTGTTGCCATTCTTCAAGAGCGTTATCCAGTTGTGTTGCACTGCACCTCTTCATCCCTTGGATCTCTCTCTGGAGGCACAAGAGCAGATTGAGGGGTGGAGCTGTCGAGCAGATTGAGGTGGAAGTCGAAGACTTCAAATTCCAATGTTGCGAAGCCACTGCGGATGCCAAATCCCTGCACGGGAGACCTGGCTGTGTGCAGGAGTTACTGCAGGATGAGGAGGTGCTATTGGCTTTCAAGCAGGTAGGAGTTTGTTATCCCAGCAATAATACTGTATGTATTTGTTGTTGTTTTAAAATCAGTGCCAGTATGCAGTCTGATCCGATGTGTTTGAACAGTGTGGTGTAAGGATTGTCAGCTGAGAACAGCAGCAGAACATGGGGCTGTTGCAGGGGGAAGGCGTGGGGAAGGAAGCGGGGAAAGGAAAGGGAAAGCCTGGAAAAGGAATGGGGAAGGCACGGGGTGAAGGAACGGGGCAAGACACGGGAATGGAAGGGGAAAGGACAGAATACCTGTAGGGGCAGCCTAAAAAAGAGTACCAAGCTCTGGGAGCGACCGTGGAGTGCCAGATTCTGTACTGGTGTTTATCTGTGTGTGTACGTTGCCCATTGTTTTGTGCCTGGCTGCACTGCTCCAGGCCCAGAGCCCGCTGCCTGCAGCTGCATCTTTGCTCCTTCCCTCCTGCCCGGAGCCCCACGGGTGCTCCCACAACTCCCTTCCCACCCCCAAAAATGCCAGAGAAGACACCTGGCAGTGGGATGGAGGGATCCCAGCAGCCCGTTTTCCTTCTGCCTGCAGCTCTCTCCTCCTCTGCCACACAGGGCTCCAGACTGTCCAATGGGAAAGACGTGGGGGAAAGGGAGTGCTGGCAGGAGCGACTGCTGCGGCTGACTGGGGAGGCTCTGCATCCCACGTGCCCTCCTGTGCTCTCTCTCCAGCGCAGGAGGGCCAGAGAAGGGCCGATGAAAGCTGCAGCTGAGCCTGATGGACCGCACAGCTCTTCGGGCTGCTTCCAGAGGTAGCTGTGATTTACATTAGGTAGCTGTGAAATACATTAAAGCACGAAGAAGACAGAGGCTGAGTGAACACCATATGGCGCTCTGCTTTCTGCCAACGTGCTTTAATTTTGTTGTCGTTAACATGGACTGGGCAGTTACATTTTGGTATGTGAATATTTAGAAACAGTGCAACAGATGCTGGCAAAAAGTAATTTTTTTAACTTTTTTTTTTTAATTATTATTATTTTCTTTTGTAAAGCTCTTAGCACGGCTTTCCCTGAGTTTGGTGGAGTTTCCCCTCTGTTTTCTTCGTCTTCACCCCCACCGCCCCCCACTTCTCATTCCGTGTTCTTCCCCCGTCATCGCGACAGAGCACTGACCGCCAGCGATTGCGCCGCGGGCCGCATCGATCCCGTCCAAGTTCTTTCCGCGGTCTCTGCCGCCACCTCGTGGCCAATGCGCGGAACTGCCGCTGTCCGCTGCTCAGTCCTGCAGGCGGCACAACGCGTGCGCGTAGGAATGCGGAAGTGGCTTCGTAACCGCTCTGTGCAGCTCATCCGCCGCTCTCTATTGTGATTAGTCCTCCAGGTCCCGGCGAGCATGCGCCCGACGACTCCAAACCATTCCGCCGATCGGCCACGCGGGGGCGCCAGAGACCGCGGAAACGACGACTCCGAGCGGATCGACGTTGACCCGCACCGCCTCGTCCCGTGAGGCGGCCCGAACCGCCGCGGAAGCGGCCGCTGCCCTCGGGGGGAGCCGTGCGGGGAAGCGGGGCGGCGCTGAGCTTCGGGAGCGAGGAGGAGGAGCGGGAAGGTGAGCGACTCAGGGCAGGTGGGGCTGTCAGTCCTTTTGTCGTGGCTCTTCAGCCTGTTCAGACAAGGCAGTGGGCAGCTGAGATGTCCTGGGTGGAGATGGGAACTTGCAAGGGAGCGTGTGAGAAGGACAGGTGGGGTCAGGCATCTGCAGCTACCGAGATAGCCATCCCCATCACCTCTCAGTGCTCACGCAGCCAGAAGCAGCTGTACTGATAAGTTCAGACATCGTGCAGCTGAAACACAAACATCTGCCGTTCACTTGTGTGAACCTCTGTGTATGTATACTCTTTTGTACAGACTGCTGCTGGCCTGCTTGTGTTCAAAGAATTTCCACTGAAGTGGACTAAATATTTCTGTGGAATTGTATGCTTTTTTTTTTTTTTTTTTGGCCTTGATCACCTGAAAGAAATGGATGAAATGATGCGGGGAGTTCAAGTACAATCAAATGTGAAAGACTATCGAGAGTGGGAGACCTATTTGGAAAGTAACAAGAAGGGGAGGGAGAACACGTCTGGTAGTGATAGCTTGGTGATGTTAAGTTGGTATAAATTAAGTGGGACGCCACTGATGTATGCTGTATTCCTACCCACATAGACTTGGGTAGAATCTATGCAGTGTAACGTCGCTACACTTGCCATATTATGCTCTTTAGGAGCGTGTTGTGTAAAGGAATATGGGTAAAAATGTCAGTGGTGGTACCTTCAGAACTACCACTACGTCAGTGACATTTGATGTTTTCCAAAGCATGAATCTTGTCCCACACACAGTGCTTCTGTAAATGTTGGTATGGGTAAGTCTTGCAGTTCTTCTTTGCTCCAATGCAGGTGCTATTATTAGCAAGGATTTTGTACTTTGTTTTAAGGACATAAACACTTTGTTTATTTTTAATACATAACTGAGCTCGAATCTGCTGTACCTGCACTTCTCCAGCAGCGAGCCGTGTCGGTACTGAAGCGAAGGCAAGATGAGCTGGAAACGGAATCTACTTATATGCAGCACCTGACAAGTTAGTATGAAGTTACTTTCTTACTGAAATCTCATTACTTAAGTAGAAACGCAGTTAATTCTTGGATTACATTTTATTTTCATGTGTAATGTTTTCTCCCTCCCTGCTGTCAGTGGGCATACTGTACTAGATGTCCTAGTTGAAATCCTTACCGAAGTAGGACGCGTAGTATCACTTCTCCGTGGTAGAATAGTGAATACAGCATGACCAAATGCTCCGTCAGTTTTGGAATTACTGATCTCAGTGGCTGTCTATCAGTACTTGAAAAGAGAAACTGAGTCAGTTTCCGGTAGATATTAGGTTGTTTGGGACGCAGGCACTGTAGAACAGGAGGACAAAGGAAGGATTGACTGATAACTGGCAGCAGCTTGAGAAGAGTGAGCTCGGGGATGTAGCCCTTTCTGGTTCTAACTGGTGTGCAGGTGGGGTGGGTGCAAAGCATGCAGACTCTGAGTGTGTGTGCACTCTGGGAAGCACAGCTGGAAGCGTCACCAGGAAGGGCAGAGAGGAAGGGTGGATCTGGGGTCCCTCCCTGTGCTCACTCAGGTGCTCACCTCCCGGTTCAGGCTGTGACCTGGCAATCCCCCTGCACGAGGGAGCAGCCACAGCTGTCCAACAGTTCACTGATAATATTGACTGTGCTTTACGCTGGACACTGTGAATTTTTCATCAGGAGGTTTTACTTACTTTGGTTAGTTTCCAAATGAAGAGCAGAAGCAGAGTCAGTGTTCTGCATTCACCTCTTTGTCTTGTTCCTGACTTCTGGTAGCTGGGAATGGCAAACCAAGTAATGATGGATTGGAGAGTGATGAAAAGATGAAGCTTCTGAAAATGTGTGAGCATCGAAGGTACGTATCATTACATCTAACTGTAGTAAGTGTGTATCTGCTTCCTGTTACTTACACAGGGATGAAGGTAAATCCTTGCAGTTACTAAGCGAGGTGATACACACACGTGCAAAAATGCCTTTCCTTTCCAAAGCTCAAGGTACATGGAAACCATCTGTTTATTAATGGGGGGTTTTCTTCATGCTGATTGGAATCTGAATGTTCATAGGTGCATCAGAACATCTAACCTACCCTCTGTTATCAGCGTAGGCCAGGTGCTACATTTTGAACGTCGGGGTCTGCTGCTGACCTTAAGTTACTGGGAGCTCTGAAACCGTTCCAGTTGCATTGGTGCCTTGACTCATCACCGTTTAGGCACAGGTAAGGACTTAAGAGTTTTACTGGTTGAAAAAACGACGTAATAAAACTTTGCTTGAAGCAAACTGTTAACCTTTAACGTTAAGTAATGTCAATAATTACATACAAGAGGTATGCTATGCAAATGATAGGTATAAATATAATTTTCCTGTTGATTTTTGCATGCTCTTACTGGCTCTGACAGAGGTGACTGAATTCCAGAAGAGCAAAGGTTGGTCAGGATATGAGAGCAAAATTCCTCCCATGTTGAGAAGGATTTTCAAGGGAGAGTGAAGAAATACTCCTTTTGAATGGTATATCGTTTATTTTCTACAGCATAGAATTAATGCATTTAAACAATTCTGACCAATGCCTTAGGAAGAATAGATAGAAGATAGAAGACTGTAGGCTTCTTTAGTTTAATCAGTTTTTTGTCCAAAGTTGGAATGTATTTCAAATTGAGATTTGAACTGCCTTAGTGAGCAGGTCACGAGGAGCTGGAAGAGGCACGATGCGTATTTGCTGAATAACAGAAGAAGGATTTTCCTGTCTGAGCTTTTAAGAGACATACAAAATATGAAATGTAATGGGTATTTAAATCTGTGCAGTTGTTCAAAACCGCAGAAGTCTTTTTGTGGTCTTCTGTATCTTTTTTTTTTCCTGAAAAAGGCTTTGCCAGAGTGCAGGACGGGGGCATGCTGCTTGCAGGGAAGACTTCTGTACAGGAGCTTTGCCGTGGGTTATGGAGGCATTCCAGAGCTTGAGATAAGTGTTGTTAACTAGAAGGAGGGCATCTTTTCCTCTTGTCAGGTTGCTTGCGTATGAATCACTTGCATCTTTATTAATGTGGAGCTGTTTGCTGACATTTTGACAGCCCTACCCTCTGAAATCTAGCTTTACATTCAGTTTTAGCTTGCTGCTTTGGTCCATTCTGTGATTAGAATCCATGTAAAACTGTTAAATGAGAATCTTTTGGTATCATTAGATATATTTTTGCATGGAGCTTTTTCTCTCAATCCTGACAGCTGAACAACGAATGGGAATGATCTTTCAGCAGAATTCTACAGACCTGAAAGAGATGCCCTGGTTCAGAGCTGTAGAAGGATTCAGCGATGCCAAAAAGCCGTCTGAATCAAAAAGAGATGATGATCCTGATGAAGAAGTTTTGCCTAGAGTGATTGAAAAAACTATCCTGCCAAAAATTATAGGTATATTAAGGTTGTCTTGAGAACGTTCGCTGCAGCTAGGTAATCAAACCTTAAATAAGTGGTAATGTAAAATTATGTTGATAGTTACAATTACTTGTTAAGGTTACTGCAAAGGAAAGGTTCAGCTTTTTGAATGTTTGCTTCCTTGAAACTAGAGCAGATAGCCACTTGGATATCATGAATGAAATAATTCCTATTTTTCAGCATTTGCCAAGAATGTGCGGGATCCTTTATCGACTTCACAGACTGAGAACCATACACAGCTTTGCGATAACGTGTTTGAAAAACAAGTCCTGTCCAGAAGGGAATGCAGCCAGGCAAAACAGGTAAAGGCTGCTGTGGTAATGGGGAAGGAAGTTCTTGATGCAGTGTTTGCACTTCACTGTAAACATTCACTGTAACATACACTTAGCCCAGTTCTGGTTTTATTCTCATGTAAATCTGGGAGTTTATCCAGCGTAAAGTAGGTGAAACTAAGTTGATGTTTAGGCCCTTAGTATGAAAAGAAATAATAACAAACATTTATGCAGTCGCCACACTTGACTTCAGGAAGAAGCTTTAGATAAGGTTCTGTTTGTATAGTAGCTGTGGTGTTTTGTTGTGTTTTTTTTTAATAGAACCTCATAGCTGGAAAATACATTAATCTCGTTATCCAAGAGGATTTTATCAAAACAAAAAAAGAAAGATGGTTAAAGCTGAGACTTGCTCACAGGTCTGTAATGCAGTCGTGATCTTAGTGTCTATTATATACAGTGGCTCCTGCATTCAGCTGAATTAGCGTTTTGCTTTTCCACATGAACAAAATAACTGCCTAAAATTGTTGTAAGTGGAAGGTGAGATCCTTTTCTTGTGAGGATGTGTTAATATTTTTCCTTTTTTCTTTTTTTGACAGGATTTGATTAACACGGTTGTCCTGAGGATGAAGCAGTCTGTAGAGGAGGATGTCTTTATCCCTCTGTATCCGAAAAGGTAAGCTGTCCCTGGGAATTTATTTTTTTACTTTTTAAAATTGTTACTTTTAGTCATAGAATCATAGAACTGCTCAGGCTGGGAAAGACCTTAAAGACCACCAAGTCTACCTGCAACCTAACCTCTTTTTTTAGCCTTTGTTCTATTTTTCTGTACCTTTTCCCCAGAAGCGTGGGTGAAATATATTGTAGACATCCATGAGCAAATGGAACAAATGTGCCTTCTACTGTTTCATTGTAGGAATAGTTACCAAACATTAATGTTTATGAACTCATTCCAACAAGAGTAACTACACGGTCAACTTAGTGCTTTTTTGCTCCTGTAACTAAAAGCTTTCATAAATGGAAAGTTCTTAGTTTATGAGGCACAGCCCAGAGTCTGGTTTTGTGATCTTCACTTGGAGTATCTGAGGGCTTGTGTTATTTGTGGTGGTCTGCTCCCCCTTCTACTCCTGACTCCTCTTTTCTTTCCTGAAATAGTTGATATTGCTGATCCTTACTGCTGGACGCTCTTAGAGAGAGGATAACTGGTAAGAGTCTGGTAGGTGTGGGGTTAGGACACAGCTGGGAGAAGAGTGTTGCTAAGCCTGATGCAGCATGTTTGTCTGGTTACAGGCAGAGCTGTTCTGCTGAGAATCCATTAAACACATACTCGAGTGTTTCCAACTGCTAATTCCATTGGGTATTTCAAGGAGTTTCAGTTAACAGCTGTTTCCTCATATGAAAGAACTCCATAATTGTAATTCATCAGTGTTTAAGAGATGAATTGTCTGTTTGTCTTACTTTCAGGTCAAACAAAATCCTTATTTCCTCTTCCTCTTTTTCTGACCAGCACTGTGGAAGACAAATCTTCTCCATGTTCAAAATTCCAAGGCAGACGGTTTTGGTCAGCTGTTGAGGTAAAGAAAAAACACCGATCTTGTCTGTGAAAATCATTTTAGTTAAGAGTAGACTGTCGTCTTTGAGGAAATGTATCTACAGTCGAATCTGATTCCTGAGAGTTTATGGTATTTTAATAGGAAGGTTAGCTGTTTTCGTCAGTGAGCTATTTATGCTCACCCACCTCTGATACGTAGTCAAGAGACTTTAATTTCATCATCTGTTCCTGCTAACCTTCCATGAGATCAGTCATTGGCACTCTGTGGATAGGTCTGTTTCCTCAGTATGTGCATACAGTGCCCATGTTGCTTTTGTAGAATAGAATCCCTGCATGTGCGTATAAGCATATTAGTATAGCTTTATTCAGTCTCAAGTGCTGAGTTATGTCTGATTAAGTGCTGAATATCTGAATGCCTGTGATTCAATTCCCTCTTAGATCCGTTTCCTCTATGAGTGTATTTGGATTCGTACTAAAGATGAGGTTTAGATGCAGGAAAACACATTAACATCCCAGTTCCCCTGCTGTGTGTGCTAACAAGGCCATGGTGACAGTCCTGCATAGGCTTCCTGCTGCCATGTTGCACATTCCTGTAGAAAAATCAGGGAATTTGGGAATGTTGAGGACTTGCCATATTCACTCCTGGAGCAAGGTGTTGTGTAAGGGTTTGTCATGGACAGATGCAGAGAAGACAAGAGGGAGCTTAGTGCTGATACCTGGCAGACACGAAACAGACATAAGATTCTGGTATCACCTTCTGAGATTGTGTATTGCCTGACTTAAATGTCCTGTCAAATACCTGCAAGTTTCTAAAAGTGACACCGGTGGTCTTTCACTGCGGATTGAAGTTTTCTCCTTTCAGTTTGTTTTCCATCCTCACTGTCAGTCTTCTCTTTAGAAGTGGTGATGTGCAGAATGGTTGAAAATGTGCTTATGTTGGGGATCTTCTGACAGTTTGGAGAGAATAAATCCCGTTTTTTGAGTACTGAGATTGGATGGACATGGTATCTTTTAAGTTTAAAAAGGAGGTTCTAATGCACCCTCAGCCATCAGATATGCATGTTCTGTTTCTCCATTACTGCAGCTGCTCTCCAAGGTTCTCCTTTGGGATGGGACTGTATAGGAAGACACAGTCCGTGGTGTGGGACTGAGCAAGCTGCTGAATCGTTACCTTCTTCTGAACCTCTTCAACACACCACCTGGGCCAGAAAACATAGAGAAGTGTAAAGAGGTGAAAGGTCTTATTTCCATGGGGACAGATGTAGTCTGAAGTGTAATTATTTAACATTTGAAGTTGTTTTTTATTTGTTTCTTTGTTTTTTGATGACCTTGGTGTATAAAAGAATTTCAAAGCAAGCATTGGTTCCCAGGCTTTAGGAATAACTGCTTAAAATGATGGTTTTGTTTTTTGAAGAGTAAACACTGCCAATAATAACTGAACTAGCCAAAAGGAGAAGTCTGTCAGAAGTGGTGTGACTTAGTGTTACTGAAAGCCTTTTTTTTTTCTTTCTATTTTTTCTTTCAAAATACTCTCTGGGTGAACAGGTGGTTGCATGCTTCCCAGAAAGGTGGTTCCAAAATCTTGAAAGTGGGTCAACTCTCCCCAGGTCGGTGAACTTCTGCCAGCATTTGGTTCAGTGAGCACGTATGCTTCACAGGAGTAACCACAGGTAACAAACAACATGTTCTTTGGGATGCAGCACTTCCTCATATTCTTTATGTTAGTATTTCCTTTAGGGACGTGGCGCAATGGGCATGGTGGTGATGAGTTGACAGTTGGACTAGATGATCTTTGAGTTTTTTTCCAACCTTAATGATTCTATGATTCTTAAATTCCTCAAGCCTCATCCATTTAACACTTTCAGTGATGTACTTCCAACATCTACGTAGAACTAAAGATGCAATCCATAATGTAAAATGGATCGCTTTTGCAGTACTAGTTCAGGCTAGTTTGAGGCTCTAGATGTTGGGTGCAGTTAATGGTCAGTGTAGCTCAAGGCACGTTTTAGCTTTATTGATTTTGAAGTCAGGTGTGAATGTGTTGCTATGTCAACTTGTTTTTGTAATAGTGATGAAACTGAAGAAGTTGTTGTCCTGTTGGTGAAAGTCAAGGCTCTGCGTATTGCTGAAGAGCTCACTGAAGAGTGCAAACGGGAACATCTTAAATCTGTGATCAGGAAATAAGGATTTCTTTGAAGCAGCAGTTCTTTTACTGAAACAAGCCTGATGCTCACTCTAAAAAAGTGGTAACGTTTAATGAGTGGACTGCCTACGGTTGTTTTACTGTGAAATATTTTGTTGTTTTTTTTTTTTTCCAGATGTCTTCTGATGCCATCACCTCCTAGATAGAATCACAATCGTCAGTGTGAAGTGCAGGTGTTCTGAAATATATGACGAAGCCTCATTGCTTTGTTCTTTTGGGAAGGATGACTGCAGTGAGTGCCTGTAACGTTACCACTGCTGGTGAGCAGACAACTTCACAAGCTGTTTTCAGTACCACACCAAATCACTCTGACTCGGGAGTCACTGAACTCTAACTTATTGTCCACTGAATGAGATAGCTCTACCAAACTCACAGTGAGTTCTTCATAGCTTTTTGACCTTGACACAGAAGCAGGAATTCTGCATGCAGTGAGAAGTTTGATCTATGAACATCTACTGATGGTAAACGGCTGTTCAGGAAGGTAAGAAGTTGCACAGGAGAACGTCTTAACTACGCTTACTCTTCTCCAGAGTATGATTTGTAGTGGAGCTTTGTACTTGAGATACAGACTGGACTTTGTGCGCAGACTTGGGGTTGTCACCCGCCCTTATTTATCAGACAAGCAGAACAACAACTCCAGTTACCTTCTAGTAATTGGCTCTCTAAGGACATTTACCTTCTGCTTCCCTGTAAGACCCATTAAACCTCATTTTGTTGTACCCATGTTAGATTTCTAATGTTGTGTAACTTCATATATGTGCAGTAAATATTACTGCTGCAGAATAAAAAGGATGTTTTATTGTAGAAACAGCAGTGCGTCACAAATTCTGCTAAGTTTGCTATTGCCTGCTTCTCTAAAATGTTATGTATGGGTCTTCCATTTAACTCTTGGGGGCTTTTATTCCCTATGGTTTTTCTGTTGTTTTTTATTACAGAATATGTATTTTTGTAAACTATTTTAATTGTAAATAGCATTCATCAGTGTTATAGACAACAATGACTTTTAAAATAAAAGCAAAGCAATTCTTTTGAAAAGTAAAGATGTTTTTGTGTTAATGAGACTTTTAACGCTTTCAAGTCTTGAACACGACAGGAATGTTATGTGAAGTATGGAAAAAAACTGTGGCACTGCTGGCGCTTCATTATCTGCAGGATTTAGGAGTTCTGCTGTAAGTAATTGTGCACTTCTACTTTCCTGAGTGCAAAGAAAATACAACTGATGGGTAATCAGCTGAAGCATGTGATCTCCGTGCTTGCTTTTGTCTCCTCTGCTTCCTGATTCATGTTGAAAGTTGCTCCCAAAGAAATTAGTCTTGTGCTGCTATGAAATTGGAATAGGCTCTATCACGCTTTACCTCTGTAGAGGCTTCTTCCAGTGGCTGCAGACGTCACTTGTCGTGACTTGTAAGCCGGGGAAGGCGATTTTTACTGGAGCTCAGAAGCCCCATCCCAGTTGAGTATCTTTGAGAACCTACTGTGCCACTTTGTGGTGAACCTTGCACCCATTCACACAATCTGACTGGAGTAACAGCTAATCTGGCTTCATTCTTGCAAGCTGGTTTCAAAACGTTGGTATTACTGCTCTGTTGTCAGGTTACTATTGGTGCTTTATCAGATGTCATTTCAAAAGTGCCTTTACAGGACAGCTAAGCAGCACGTACTCTCAGATTGTCCAGCTGGGCTTCTGTACATCTGCTTCCCTGCCATAGCCCCCTTCTGAACCTACTGAGTGAAGCATTTTCACAATTGGCCCCTGTCTACTTGGCAAAGGCAGAAGAAACAGTTATTTGGAAGTGACAACACAGTAACTGCAAACCCCTTCTGTTAGTTGTGATTTAGAAGGGAAGGCAGAAGCAAGGCTGAACACACTGTAACACCGTTTTCAGGAAGGGGCAGTTTAACATTCAGACAAGAACTGCTGAAATTTCACTGTCTTTTATTTGCATATGAAACTTGAAAACAGACAATTCTTACATTGAACTCAAAGCTGTTACGTGTTCAGCTCTTCACTCGCTTCCCTCCATATTTTTTCCTCTATTTTGAAGTATTGTACTCTCGCAGCATATCGAATTCCAGCCAGGACTGCTTCCACTTCTGTGCTTCCTTCATTTTTTTTCTCGGGTAGCTCAAATTTTTTTCCTTTTATGTTGTATTTCGGCCTCTCCCACCGTTTTGACCATGGTTGAGGTTTCATTCTGACCTGCAGCTAGAGGGAAAGATTTTTTTAAAAAAAGAAAAAAGGTATTAAAAGGTCAGAAGGTCAGAATTCTGACTGTGAAGCAAAGCAGTGAGACAAGTGCTGCTTTAAGAGAAGAGAGCAGCCCGATCTGTCAGCAAACTAAGGGACTACTGGACACCAGTGGGAGAAAAGGGATTTGGGGGCTGTGTGGCTGTTACGTTTGTTGATATACCTAAATAACACTGATTTATTACAACGTCCTTAAGCTGATATGCTGTTAACTCTCTTCTACGCTTCTAACTCTGTTACTTACTAAGGAAAGAAGAATAGGACAGCAGCCGTTCCTCCTTTTCCCTGTAAGCTAAATTGGATAGCATTCTTTTACCAGTCTGCCAGACCTTCTGAGATGCAGATCTTGCTAACTGCTCCTTCCAGCCCCCACATCAGTAGCATTAGGTTTCCATAGCATTGGCTGTTCTGTCTGCACAGTGTAATACAGAGGCATCTGCAGGCCGTTACTCCTTGCACGTCTCCTAAGTTACCTACTGAGGAAGGCAGGTCCTTTGGTTATAAATGTTCTTTCACCACAGGAGTAGCATTAAGGTACCAGATTTTACATGCTTGTATCACCTTGATAACTAACACAACCAAAAGCTGTTTAACAGCCTTCCAGGCCATTGTAGAATGGCCTCTTGAAAGAGACTCACAAGGATCATAGGAGTTCAACCCCTGCCTCCACATAAAACCAACCCCTGCCTCCACATAAAACCAGCCACACTATGTCTGAGAGTGGTGTCCAAAGGCTCCTTGAACTCTGGCATATTTTGTGCATGGTCAACCTCTGGTGCAGAAGCTTTTCCACCCTGACCCTTCCCTGATGCAGTCCTCCATCTGGTTCTGAAATGGAGCCCTGCAGAAACCCCAGGTGACTGCTCACCATCCTGATATAATCTCTGTATCAGTCAGAAATTTAACTAAATTATCACCTACGTTCCCACTAAAAAATTAAACTCCTGCCTTGTTTACAGGAATTTCTTCATGGTCTAAATGAGACACAGATGAAAAAAACACTTTTTTCATCACTTGATAGTAAAAGATAATAATTTTTTCCTACTGTTTCTTACAAACATCTGAAGAGAGCCTACAGGAGACACCACATTCAAGTGGTTATCTTGTGTTGGCAAAGCTTAAGGGGACTCTTAAAACTCTTTTCTGCTCCGATGAATTATACCGTGCCATAGAAATCTCCTTATGCTCTGGAGTTCAACTGTCTGGCAGCTAAGTTGAAGGCACGCTTCCTGACACAGTACTGGCCAGAGGGCCACTACCAACAGATTATCTGCATGGGGTCACTGTGTTTCAGACAGCATGGAGACTTGGCCTCAGAGCCAGGGAATGGCTTGAACACCTCCAGGGACAACAGTTCCACCACCTGCCTGGGCATTTCGAGAGGACATTTTTCCTAGTATCCAACCTGAACCTCCCCTGGCACAACTGAAGGCCATCACCTCTTGTCCTCCTGCTACTAAGAGGAGGAGGAGGAAGAGCCAACTTCCACGCAGCCACAACCTCCTTTCAGGTAGTGGTGCAGAGAAATGAGGTTTCCTTTGAATCTCCTCCAGACTGAACACTCCCTGCTCCTTCAGACACTCCCATGATATTTTGCCCCAGATCCTTCACCACTCTGTTGCCCTTCTCTGGACGCGATCCAGGGCCCCAGTGCCTTTCTTGTAGTGAGGGGCCCAAAACTGAGCACAGTACTGGACGTGCAGTTTCACCAGTGCTGAGAACAGCAGGCAGATCGCTTCACCAGTCCTTCTGACTGCACTATTTCTGACACAGGCCAGGATGCTGCTGGCATTCTTGGCCACCTGGGCACACTGCTGGGTACGTGCAGCCAACTGTTGACCAATACCCCCAGTGTGCAACGTATCACATCGTCACTCTCCTCTCAGAGGCAGCACTGCCACTTTAAACACTCCGCCACTTAAAGCAATGCAGGTGGATTTCAGAGACATGAAAAATGCTTAGCACAAGAGGAATTCCATTTCACAAAATACGTGCACTCAGCTCCCAGCTGACCTCAAGATGTGAGGCAAAGGCAGAGGCAGGGCCCGTGTCTCTGTCACCTTCCGACACGCACTTTTCGAGTACCAATGCCTCAGAGCCCTGAGGAATCTGAGGGCGGCCCCCACCGCGGCCTACCCCTTCTACCTCCTCTCCTCTCTCTGCTTCTGCTTGTCAATAATGACGGGCTTCGGGGGCGGATGGAATTCTGTGGGCTCTCCATCGCGTTCATTCGACACATCGAGGAAGAAAACCACCCGGTGAAGATAAAACGCTCAGAAAAACACCGTTCTCAAAAGGCACCGTTCCCCACAGCCTCGCAGCTCAAACCCCCCGCAGGCGGCTGCCATAGTGACTACGAGTACTTCCGGTCCGCCGGCGCCAGAGCGCAGGGTGGCTACGGCAAGCTCGGAGGGCCAAAACTGCCCTCAGCGCGAAGCGGAGCTGTGTGTCGCTCTACTCCTAACCCCTTCTGAGCTCTGTTCATGATCTAGGTAACCCGCGGGGATTAACGCATAAATTATTATAAACCTTCCCAGGGAAGCTCCTAGAGAAGACTAGTGAGTTAGGACAGGTGGGAGACTAGTTTCATGTTAGAGGTTTAAGAAAACAGCATTAAGTACTGAAGGTCTCGGAGTACTTCATAGTCTCAGCTGGGTGATGTTATGCCCATGCAGCAAGAGATCTCAGATCAACATCCAAACAGGCAAGAAGGAAGAAGTGCGAGAAAAGCAGGAGTCCAATTCATGACTGAGGGACTCTGATCCTTGAAATCCTTCTGTTACTTGTGGCGGAGTACAGATATGAAGTGTGAAGATGACTCCAAATGTCTGTAGTTCTACTATGGTGATAAATTCAATAGCTTCCCATACACAAGGTACCAACTAAGTCCAATTGGATGTGCTGGTCGGAAATAAAGCACCAGGCCGTACCATATCCTCTAATGGAACATATCCTTACTGAAAAGAGAATATCAGATGAGAGAGGTTTCAACATCAATTATTTGGTGCAGTCGTGAGGAGAAAGGCTTCAGGTTTGTTGTGACTCCTTCCGTAGTCTCCAAATATGTGTTTTGTACATTTTCACAAGTTGGGAAACTTTACACCATTCTGAATTAGCAACACACCCACTCCAAACCTGTCCCGTTATGAAGCAAAGCCCCCCAGGATTTATATCTGTTTTGTAAACTGGGTGATTAAATGATGCCACGTGTGGAAAAAACTAAAAGGCTCGTCATTTTGGAAATTCTGCACAGCTGTTGTTAAACGCTTAATATGGAGACAGAGAAGGATTTCACTTCTGAGATGCTTGATGCTGTGTTGCAAAACTGTGTAATATGATGTATGATATATATATGTGCCCTGTGCCTTCACAGTGATGAAAGCAAACTGTGCTTAATTCTCTGAGTAACCCCATCCGTTTCCATAAGTCACTCTTAGGGGAAACATCAGAAACAACAACAAAAAAGGCATGAAGATCCATGTTATGCTGGGAAGATTCTCCAATTTGTATTTGATACTCTCTACACCAGTTTAGACCGATTTCTGTAGGTATAAATACATATATTGTTATGAATGTACAGGGAGGCAGCGTTCCCAAGTGGATAGAGCTCGAACTGGTCTCAGGGAAATAATTAATCTTTTCTCATTTCTGGCACAGCTTTCCAGTGCGTTCAGTTCTGGGCCCCTCACTAAAAGGGGGACCCTGAAAGCCTGAAGTGTGTCCAGGGAAGAGCAAGGAAGCTGTGAGGTTAGTTGTGAAGACCTTCTCCCAGTGAGTGGTCAGCCGCTGGAGCGGGCTGCCCAGGGAGGTGATAGAGTTACTGTCCCTGCGGGTGTTCAAGGGACATTAGATGTTGCAGTGAGGGACGTGGCTTAGTGGGAAGGAAATGGTGGTGGTAGGTGGGTGTTTGGACTGGATAGACATCGAGGTCTTTTCCAATGTTGCTGATGCTAAGATTGTAGGAAAGGCATCTGGTGGGTGAGTGCTTTGCTAAGTCACGTTGTTCGAAAGCAGCACCTTCGCGGCAACCTTGATTTCTGCAGCCTTCTGCGAGCTTTGTGCCACGAGAGCTGTGCTGCTTCTCCCTGTGATGTGAGAGCGTCTGGAAGGCCCTGCAAGAAGTCTGGGTAGGTGATGGCAGTGTCTCTTCCTTTTCCCCCCGGTGCTGGACATAGCGGGGAACGGGAGTGGGGGACATCCCAGCAGTGGGTTCCTACCTCAGCAGAACGGAAGGGCTGTTCTGATGGGTGTATTTGAAGTGGAGTGAATCTGATGCTGATGAGAGAAACGAGGGGCCCTTGAAAAAAAGGAGCGTGCTGCATTTTGTGGTGCAAGATGTTCTGGGAACTGCTGCTAACAATGCCCGGAGGCTTCCTTTTTGCTGGGGAGAGGTTTAGCAAGGACTTCTCATATGAAATGGGTTCATCATCCAATTCCTTTCCATTGACCTTCCCTCATACCACTGCTTGAGAAATTGCTATTTCTTGCTGTAGAGAATGCACATGCACCCTGCACTTGTATCTGCACAAAGAATCTTCTAAACATCTCTGTCCGTGTTTCTTTTTGGCACTGGGATGGAGCTGTGTGGAACACAGACTTGGATGAATCTTCAGTCGGGTGCAGGGACGCGTAATGCTCATCTTAGATGTCACGCTGACAGCAGCAGTAGAGAGGCAAATTTCATAAGGTTGCATGTTTTTTTTTTTTTCCTTTTGTTTCAGTCCTAACCGTGGAAGCATAGAAGCGTTACCCAGACCAGTTGTGCATTTCTCACCTGCACTTTCTACCAAGGACACAGGGCAGTGGAAGTCAGCATCAGAAGCATCTGTAACAGCCCTGCAAAAGACTGGTGAGAGTTACCCTGGCAGCCTCTTTTGGCAACCTCAGGTCTCTGCAAGCTGTTAAGCTGTGTCGTAAGTCCTCCCGTGGTGCTGACTCAGCTCTCCCTGTCTTTGGTGCAGGAGATCTGGACTTCAGTTCCTTCCTGTTTCCCGCCTATCATCTGCTCCCTGCTTTGCCCATGGCCTAGTGAGCCTTTTGCTCCTCGCCCTCAGATTTGCACGTGTGGATAAGTGCATCTTGATTTCTGTGTTTGGCTGAGTGGGTAGAGCAGGGCAAGTGGGCTGATTTGGACGTGCCGCTTTTCGAATACGGTGCTGTTGGTGCGGCAGTGCTTCTGGCGTTCCAAATTCTGTCAGATGTCAATGAATTTCTTGGAATCTGTTGAGTTGACTTGTGCAGGTCTCATTCTGGAGCTGAACCCTTCCCAGACGCTTCTGTGCATAGCCATGGCCTTTTCTTCTTTCTTTCCTTTTCTCTTTGTTGTGTTTGGCACTGTGCAAGCCGTGAATTGCCAGGGAGCAGCTGAAAGTGCTCTGGAGTTCTGGGGGACAAAGTGCCAAGAAGCAGCGTGCAGCTTCATAGCCCCAAAGTTTGGAAAGATGAGAGATGCGCAGCACTCTGCCTGGTGCAGGACATGATGTGCTCTGCAAGGCGCTTTCCATGAAGACCTCAGGTCTGTGCTGAAACTGCATCCAAAGCAGCCCAGTGCCCTGTGCTTGTTGTACCCGGAGGTATCGGTGCCAGGGGTTGCTGCTGTGTTTGCTATGCCGTTGTGTCGTCAGGGTGACGTTCATGGCGTGCGATGCCCTCGGTCATTGAAAGCATTCTTGCAAATGTTCCTAGTGAGGGCCATGTTTCATTGACACCATAGGTTGTTTTCTGGAAAATGAAACAGTGGGCTTGTGTACGTCAAGACCGCATTCCTTTCCAAGTGACCACAGTGCACATCATGTCTGCAGCCATTTCCCCACGGCCCTGTTGTAGTTTAAGCCAGTGGGTGCCTCAGCACCACAGCATCCTTTGCTTACTGCCCCCTTCCCGGTGGGATGGGGGAGAAAACTGTGGGGGAAGAAAAAGAAGGTAGAACTCATGTGTTGAGAGAAATCTCTTTCCGAAGGTAGAGGAAAGGACAAAAGCAATGAATATCTATCTATGTATCTATCTATCTGCCTGTCTATCTATCTATCTATCTATCTTTGAGTGTATCTAACGAGTGATGTAGAAGCACTGGCTCAGCACCTCCTACGCAATGGCCAAGCAGAAGAAGAGACTGAGATGAACTCCCACCCCATCCAAAACCCATTCCACTTGATGTCATATGGTATGGAATATCCCTTTGGCTAGTTGACGTCAGCTGTCCTCATTTGGTTTCCTCCCAGCTCCTTCTTGAGAGCTTTGCTGAGAACGGCCTTGGCTCTGTCCAAGTCTGCTTCTCAGAAATTATAAACATCAGAGTGTTCTCACTGTTGTAGCATCATAAGAGAGACTGAAGAAAAATCAATCCCACCTGAGACTAAGGCAGCCCCCCAGTGTCCGTGCAATGAGACGTGTGGGGCTGCAGGTCGTGCATTTCCCTGGCAGCATTGGCCAGGGGTGCTGGAGAGGTTTGCGTGCTCAGCTTGGGCATCGTGATTTTATGTGTGTCAACACAGCATACTTCGTGCTCTCCGAGCAGCAGAACAGCATTTCATCACCAAGGTGCTGTAATATTTACTGGAACCAGATGCATTTGTGTCTCTGAGGCTGGGTTTACCCTACGAGGTCTTCCTGAAAGAGCTGTTTTGATTCCCTTTGTCCGTGTGCAAGCATAAGTGCTTTCCCCCCTTGTGTTCTGTCCCTCGGTATTACTCTTGGTGGGCAGAAGGAGCTGGTGGATTCAGCAGCAGTAGATTCTGTTGGTTTCCTCTCTGCTGCTTCATCCCTGGAGCTCGCTGCTGCATGGAAGAGTACAGGCGTGTTTATCCCAGGGCTGCTATAAAGGGGAGCCCGGTTGGCATAGCAGTGAGCAGCAGCTAACGGGCTGTGCAGAGGAGGGCTTTGCAGAAGGAGCAGGAGTGCCTGCGTCCATCTGTATCCTCGGATACGTTCTGGCGGTGAGGCAGAAGCTGTGGCCACAGTGACTGAATGCAGACTTGGCCTGGGGCTGCCACGTGGCGCTTCCTAGCCCGCTAGTATACCTGGCAAAGCACAGCCACCCTGCACCCACAGCAAGCTTTTGTCTTAGTGTCATGTTTCACGCTGTCTTGTGAAGCTCAGGCACTGGGGGCAGCTTCCCCCCAAGAAAAGGAGGAGGAAATGAGGTCGTCATGGAAGCCTAAAGGCAAAAATCGTGGGAATTCAATTCAATTCAAAAGGTGGGAAAGAAATTGGCAAAGCAGTCTGGTAGTAGTGCTGTGTTTCTCTTCCTTTATTTCCATCAGGTGAAAGAGATGGCTGCTCTAAGCCGCCCTTGGGTGCAAAGAAGGACCCTAGTGTGGATTTGCCATAGGCCCAGCAAGAGACTCAACAGCACCAAGCGCCGGGTCCTGCACTTTGGTCCCGACAAGCCCATGCCAGCTTCTCCAGGATTTGGCTGGGATGGAATTCCAACCACGCACTGATTTCTCGAACGCTGGGGTGCCCTTTTGGAATCCTGTGGTCTTGTGACGTGGTCTTGCCTCCCCACCTTGTCCGTCCATGGTGGAGCAGCCGGGTGGCCCTTAGTGATGTCATAAGCGGCTAGAATGAGGGGAGGAGCAGCGCGTGCTGCTTCCCTTCATTGGAGCGCTTGAGCTCGGCGTGAGTACGTGGCTTGTTGCACTTGTGCATCTACTGAGTCCGTTCGTCTTCATCCCGTCTTGTGCAGCGCCTTGTAGGTAAGCTGAGACGGTGCGGGATAGACGGGTGGGCCGCGAGGCCTTGAGGACTGCTGGCTGGCGGAGCTCCTAGGATCATATTGTTTAGTCTTGACCGTCAGAGGCCATTTTCCCCCGGGCCATCCATTCCAAAGCCATCCATCAAGGTGGCATTTGTGCCAGGGTTCTTCCCTGGTTCTTCCCTTTGCTCAATTGTGCAAGCTCACTGACCTGCTCTTTCTCCCTCCCCTGCCCACCCTCTGCCTGCTCCCTTGGTGCAGCTTTTGCTCGTGGAAGATCAGAGCAAAGTGACAAGGAACGGCTGCGGGTTCCAGGATCTGCTTCTCCCTTGTTCTGATCTCTTGCCAGGTACGTGCCACGTTTTGTCCCCCCCCATGGTTCAGCAGCCTGTGTTTAGTCGCACCGTGTGTAGTAACACAGCCTCGTCCATCTTGGATGTGACACTGGAAAAAACATGTGGGTTTTCTCCACTTCCCTCCAGCTCAGCCCTCGGCAGGGTGCTGTCTGTAGTGCTGGGACCAGCTAGTGTGAAGGAAGGCAATCCCTTAGGCAAAGAGCCCTAGCCCCACTCTGTGCAGAGCTGCACAACATGAGCCAGGGGCACAAGCGCGCATGCTTTGGCTGTGTGAGTGTGCCCGACAGCTGTAGGGAGCACAGCAAGCATGCAGGCAGAGGAAATGCGTGGGCAAGGCTGCAGCCGGCGCTGGTGGTGAGGCTGCTGCTGGGAGCCGGGGGCTGGGGAGCAGCTCCAGCCCCAGCAGTGACACCTCTCCCTGGCCTGCTACTGTGCTCTCAGCGTGCTGCGGGCAAATGCATCTGCTGCTTTGTGCCAGAGTCCCCATCTGCTAGCAGAGGGACAGCGACTTGGTCCAATGCTGCGTATTGCAACGGCTGTCCCGTTTGAATAGACTGCACAGTGGTTGTTTCTAGAACACCTGCCTCCGCCAGTGGGCAACTGAGAGTAGTTCTGAAGAAGACTCTCAATCCAGTGCTGTGTGAACACAGGAAATGTGATTCTTTTCTGTTGCAGCTTGTCGCGCCTGCTGTGATGGGCATCGCGAGCAGCGAGATCAGCCGTGGGCCTGACCGGGCGTTGACGGAGGTACAGTGTGAAGCTCTGCTTGGTCTCTGTTCCCTGACTTGAGCCAGCAGAATGAGCCACCGGTGTGCTCTCCTGCTTTTCAAGAGAGAGAGCATCCTTCCGGCTCTCTCGGTGTCCCTGAAGAGCTGCCTTAATAGCTTCATTTCCTTGCTAGTGGCATCGAGATGGCACCCTGAAATCCTCCTTGTTTGTCCTCAGCTCCTCACCATGGCCTGTGCTCTCTGTTTCAGCCTGAGAACCAGGGGAAGCCCTTGCTGGTCCAGGAGGAGCCATCTCTTAATATTCCAGCTATTGCTGCTGGCCATGTTATTAAGAGATACGTTGCCCAGGCAGCGGATGAGCTCTCCTTGGAGGTAAGCAGTTAAAGAAGGCGTTCCTTGTTGTCACGGCCAGAAGAGTATACCGTGTGAATGCATCAGGAATATTCTCAGACACCTTCAGAATGCCTTGTGAGACGAAGCCCAGAAAATGCAGGTCCAGATAGGACTTGCACTGGGTTGGATGCAGGGAGGAGTTCAGCCATGTCTAAAAGACGTTTTGATTTGGCATGCTTGCACTGTATTCTGTGTGGTGTGTAAGGCAGTGGCTCTTGTACCTCCAAGCCCAGCTTTCCCACAGGAAATGCCTGAAGAGCTGCCCCAGTGCAATTGCTCTCAAGCTGTGCGCTATTTGGCAGTGCAGAAGAATGGCGTCATCTCAGCTGTGCTTTCCTCCCAGCTGTGCTGACGCTGGGATTGATGTTGCAATCTCTTGCAGGTGGGAGACCTGGTGTGCATTACTGCTATGCCAGCAAAGGAGCAGAGCCCCTGGTGGAGAGGCAAGCGTGGCTTTCAGGTAGGCACGAGCTTCAGACTCCTGGGCGCAATTGCAGTCAAGTGAGGAACGTCAGCTTCGAGCTGCTCGGCCTGCACAGGGTGGCTTCTGGACGTCAACAGTTTCCCTGTGTCGCTGTCAGAGGCCTTTCCCTTTGGCTCTGGGCTTGGGTGGGAAACTGTCTCCTCATTTGACTTAGAAGCAAGAACCTCTCGTGCTCAATACGCAGTCAGGAGTTGACCACCTCTGTCCTTAGTACAGGCACGGAGGACAGAGCCTTCTTGTGCGGAACCAAGTATTGCTTTTGTAGGTCTTCTGGCTGCAAATGTTGAATGAGGGTTACTTTTCTGCAGGCCATTCTGTCTTGGTTTAACAGTTGAGGCCTGAGAAACGCTGCATTCAGTATTCCATCTCTCTTCTTGATCTTGTTCCAGGTTGGATTTTTCCCTGGTGAGTGCGTGGAGCTCATCAACGGAAAACTTCCTGAGGCCCTCATCAACTCAGCGCCAAAGCCAGGTACGGATGTTACATGTGATGGCGCGGGGAAGTCAAATGGAGTCTTTTTCTGGGTGTGTTCTGTGTTGAATACCTCCTTTATCCATCCCACGTTCTCCTCTGTGTTGATGATCCTTCCTGCATCCCACGGGGCGTAGGGCTGCTGTTTTGTAGGCAGTGAGAATGAGGGCTTGGGCAAATGCTCGAATCCTTGTAGAATGCAGTGTTGGCAATGTTCTTGCCGCTTTGACGCGCTCTGTAGAGTGTGTTTCCGCTCAGCCTGGTCGCACTGAGCCCAACCTGAAATGAACTGGTTTCTTCCTTTTGTTGTGCAGTGCCAAAGAAGCGTGGCAAGCTCCTCAGCTTCCTTCGTTCCTTCGTGAAGGCCCGCCCAAAGGAACCGAAGCAGCGGGAGATGGAGACGGCGAAGGAGAAGGAAGGGGTGTTTGGCTGTGACCTGGGAGAGCATCTTCTCCACTCTGGCCATGATGGTAAGGAACAGCCCGTTCCTGAGAGCTTCCTCCCTCTGTTGGGCATGTGAAGATGAAAGGGAGATCATCTCTGGCAAGGGGCAGGTTGATAGCGGTGGAGAAACGTGAAATGGGAGTTGATGGCTGCAAGGGAAGCTGAGGCTAATGCTCAGAGGAGAGCAGCACACCTGTATTTGCTTAAAGCCAAAGGTGTAAGCGTCAGTTTCCTAGCTCTTCTGGACATGAGGTCTCACGCCTCCATTCTGATGGGAGCTGTGATGGGACTTGTGGCAGTGTCTCTGGCTTCTCCAGAATTACTTTCTGCAGGCTGCTTGGCAGGTCCTGGCATTTCTTGAAAGCCAAGAACACGTCCGTGTCCAGTTTTGTCCGCGGCTCCTGCCTGCCGGCGACGTCTGCGACAGCCTTCTTTATCCTCTAAGGAGGAGGCAAGCAGTAGCCTGGCTGGGCTTAGTGGATGGCATGTGACAGGAGCAGCGGCTGAAGCAGGACTTGAATCAGGAGCTCAGCTAAGCGCTAGCCCTTGTTCTGTAGTCCCCCAGGTCGTGCAGAGCTGCGCTGAGTTCATTGAGCAGCACGGCGTGGTGCAGGGGATCTACCGCCTGTCCGGCGTGGCGTCCAAGATCCAGAAGCTGCGGTAAGAGTGCTTCTGGACTGTATGTTGTCTTGCTTTGGAGTTGTTTTCCTCTTTCTCCAAGCCCTCTGTTTTTCTGTCCTTCTCTCCAGCCATGACTTTGAGTCAGAGCAGATTCCGGAGCTCACCGTCCGGGACATTCACAGCGTGAGCTCCCTGTGCAAGATGTACTTCAGGGAGCTGCCGAGCCCTCTGCTGAGCGAGCAGCTGCATGGCAAGCTCTCGGTAAGCACAAGGCAATGGCCTTCATGTCCCTCTTCGTGGCCTGTCACATACACACACACGCCTGCGCACCTTTTTTTGGTCTTTTTTCTGTTGAAGTTGGGGTTTTGATGGACATCCAGTGGGTGTCTCTGTACAACAAGCAGCTCATGCTTCCTGCATACCGGGTGCACCGTAACACCTGGTGTTAGCATCCTGCCATTGGAAATGTGGGAGATGGGAGCAGCAGTGCCCTCTGCAGCTTTGAGGCCCTTTTCCTGTTAGCCCCATACGCTTGACTCGCATGATGTGTGTCTCAGTCCCTTTCCGCTTTCTTCCAGGACGCTGTTTGTGCCGGTACAGATGAGGAGCGGTTGCTCCGAGTGCAGGAGGTCATCCAGCAGCTGCCCGCGCCTCACTACAGGTCAGAAAACTGCTGCCCTCAGTCTGGGGAGCTCAGCCCTGCTGCATTTCAGAGGGCGATGATGCGATGGCAGGCTTTGTGTCACGCTGGCAACGTGATGCCTGTGTGTGTTGAAGTGGTGGATGGCTGCGTGGGGTGAATGGATTGGGTCAGCTCCTGGGCACGGGGGCACGGGTGGTGCAGCTGATGGCTGCGGCTGTGCTGTGCTGGGGCTTGGTGCTGCAGCGTGGCACTTGGGAAAACTTGATCTACTTGCTAGTAGCAAGAACAAGTGAGGTTTGTTTGGTAAATGTGAGCACGGCGTGCTCAGTGGTGCTGAAGGTTTGGCTCTTGCTTTCCAGGACGCTGGAGTACCTGATCAGACACTTGGCTTGTCTCGCTGGGAGCTGCTCCGTCACAAACATGCCCGCTAAGAACTTAGCGATTGTGTGGGCTCCCAACCTCTTCAGGTAAACTTCTTTTTCCGTCTCAGCACAAGGCTTGGATTTGTTCTCCCCACGGGCACACTTTGGAGAGGAGGACAATTTGTGCTCTCTTGGTTTTGTCAGATGGGGCTGGTGTGTCCTTGATCAGCCGGGAGAATGTCTTCAGTGGCATCAGTGCTTGCCCACTGCAGAAGTCTCCAGAGCCCAACTGGACAGCCTTTGGCTGCCCAAATGCCCAAACGTGGGGAAACGATCTCGGGTCAATGACTTCTCCAATCTGCCTTTTCTACAGATCCCAGCAGAACGAGGCTGCCTGCGCCAGCGGAAGAGCTGCCTGCGAGGAACTGCAGAGGCAGTCGGACGTGGTAGAATTCCTCATCAACCACACCGACGTCCTCTTCTGCTCCAGCTCCACGTCATGCATTGGAGATGGAGCAGGTGAGCGTCTTCCTGCATGAGCTTTGTCTTGATGAGACACCTTGATCAAATGCAGGCCTTCTCCAGGATTGTTGAGATACGCTTTTGCTATCGAGGGGCCTGCAGACTTGTGGGCTTAGATGAGAATATGGCATCGTCTGTGGCTGGATGCGGAGAATGTCCAAGCCCAAACTTAAGAAAGAGAAAACCGTCCCTGTCATGGTGATGTTTTGCGTGCAGGTGAAGCTTGATGAAAGAGTTCTGACCTCCTCTTCTTTCACTTGATCAGAAATGCAAGGCTGAGAGATGTGCAGCACCTCCCCCAGAACTGTGATGGCTGTGCCGCTGCTTTCTGATCCTCCCTCTTAGCTGTGGTCTTCCCTTCCAGGGCGCACTTCTCCATCAGATCCCAAGTCTGTGCGGGTGTCTTCTCCTGCCACCAAGCTGCTCACCGTGGAGGAGGCACAGGCACAGAGGGGAGGCCACAGCAGCTCTCCCGCTGTGACAGAGATCAGGGACATGGACGTGGAAGAAGGCCCCGCAGCTGCGCGGGGGAAATTCCACACAATCATTGACTTTCCATCTGAAAGGTAAAGAGGACTTTCTTTTCCAGCAGCTTCCTATCAGACTTGGTTGGGTGGGCTTTTGTGGGTTTTTCTCCACTATTGCTAGTGCCAAAACTTGCAGAAGCTACGTGCCGCTAATGGGGCGTGTGGTGGTGTACTGAATGTCCCCTCCCTTTGGACTCTGAGGTTCAACTAACACGCAGTTGCCTGACGGGCTCAGTTCAGCCACCAGAGTGGGCCTATTGCTAATGTACGTGTCAGAGATGCTTTGGAACTCCCTCTCTGGCTGCACGGTTCCTCAGCAAGCAGTATGTTTGCCAGCTCAATCAAAGCCCTCCCTTCGATGCTGTCCTGAACAGCTGTGCAGCCTCTGCTCGCATGCTCTGCATCTGGGTTGACACGGCTGAGGGGAATGTAGCCAGCAAGACTCCAGGGCTGAGCTCTAGGAATGGAACCGTCCTCAACCGTGTGAATCAGAGCGAGCTTCTAAGTTGTGTTTCAGCAGGAAGCAGGCAGTGCTCGGAACAAGCAAGTGTTGGCAAGAGCTCAGGGCAGCTCTTCCCTCACCCTGCACCATGCATGACTCACACCGCTTCCTCTTTTCTCCCTCCAGACCAAGTCCACCCAGCAGGGTGAAGGAATCCCCAGCATGCAGTTGGTGTTCCTGCTTCAGGCCCAGAAAACCATCCTCTGTGGGCAAACGCCAACTGCAGCGCTATGCCAGGGAGCCCTCGGAAACAGAGGTGGTGGTCCTGGCAGGTAAGGGTGCACATCCAGCTGTCAAAACCCTGCTTGTCAGCGCCATCGAATTCATGCTTGGAGTCCACACAAAAGAGAAAGACAAACAACAAAAGCGCAACAGTTCCTTTGGAGACAGTGCTCCTCCTGTTGCTATTGTCCTATTGGCTGTGTCCTGCTGCCACTGCATAAGCAAATCTCAAGAACCACTCTCATCATTCAGCTTGTGCAAGTTTGCCACTAACTGTTTGCCTGTGTATCTACTCCTTCCTAGGTGAACCGAGCCCTCGGCCACGCAGAAGAGCCAGAGCGTATAGCGATGGTTCACTGTGTGCTTCCATCAATGCAGAGCTGCTAGGAAGCACGAATGGCTGCAGCTCAGATGACAGCCTGCCATATAACATAAGTGAGGGAATGAAGGTGCTCATCCAGGTGGAAGCCCTCATCTCTCCCGGCTGTGCAGAAGACGCTGACCTGAGCCTGCCAGAAACAACGGAAACCGAGCTGGACTGTGACGGGGCATCATTGCAGTGCAGCCCAGCCCAAGCACAGCCCGAGTGCCCCGACAGCAGCAGCTCCATGCAGGAGCAGGTCAGCGTCAGCCAGGAGGAGCCGAGCCTGGTGGAGGGGGACGTAGAATCAGAGCTCCAGTCCCAGGCACCGGGCAGCAGCACGAGCTCTGAGCCCCTCTCTCCTTCACCAGAGAGGATGAGTCCCATCTGTACACCGGACCTCTCAGCAATAGGCCCTCCGTGCTGTTAAGGAATAAAAGCACGCTGGTGCTGGATCAACGCCTTGACTGCCTTCTGAGTCTTCATTCCCAGGGACTGGGATGGATGCGAGCAACAGCAAGGCAGCTCATGTTGCAAGGCTATGGCTGTGGGCTGTGCGTGCAGCAGAGCTGCGGGTTTGTTCCCATTTTGTCTGGCTGTGGGATGCCTGCAGCGAGAGCTGTGCTCCCGTAGTGTATGGTAGCAAAGAATCTCCAGCATCCGGGATGCTGCTCATGATCATGCCCAGCTTCCGTGCTATGGCTGTGGCTTTGTGATGCTTTTGAGTGAGGGCTTTTGGATGCTCCTGGATGCCTCGGCTGGTCCCCACCAGCTCTCTCCTCTCTCCCGCCGTGTCCATTCCTGGCTCCCAGCTACGAGCTGGCCCTGCAGAGCATCTGCAGCCCTGTCAGCATCACCATCCAGCAGCGGCAGGAGGAGCTCCCCCTGACCAATGCCAGGCACTACTGCTCGGTCTGCAGGTTAGCTGCCATTTACCTGTAGGTGGCTCTTGCAGAAGACTCATACATCAGAGCGTTTTCCTCATCTGCAGCACGCAAATGCTACAAAAGCAGAAACAACCCAGGAAGCTGTCTATTTGGGAATCTGCATGGACATGCACTGTCTGTGTTGATGGTGCTCTGCCATCCTTTATTTCCTTCTCATTACTTGTCCATATGCTGCTGAGGATTGGAAAGCTGCATGTCCCATAATTCCCCAGAACCCAACTTAGGTGACTGGTTACCTGAACAGGTAAGGACCATGTAAATATACAAATCTTTCTCATTGCACAGCACGGCAGTACTGCCAGACTTTGTTATGGCTCTTTAGGGCACCTTGCAGGCTGTGTGACATTTTCCTCTCACCTTTCCCTTTCTTTCCCCAAGGTTTTGCCTTGCTTTGCCCTTTTATTCCTTCTACCTTCCTCTGTGTTGCTCAGGTGTTGCCATTCTTCAAGAGCGTTATCCAGTTGTGTTGCACTGCACCTCTTCATGCCTTGGATCTCTCTCTGGAGCACAAGAGCAGATTGAGGGGGGGAGCTGTCGAGCAGATTGAGGTGGAAGTCAAAGACTCAAATCCAATGTTGCGAAGCCACTGCAGATGCCAAATCCCTGCACGGGAGACCTGGCCGTGTGCAGGAGTTACTGCCGGATGAGGAGCTGCTATTGGTCTTCAAGCAGGTAGGAGTTCGTTATCCACACATAATACTGTATGTATTTGTTGTTGTTTTAATATCAGTGCCAGTATGCAGTCTGATCCGATGTGTTTGAACAGTGTGGTGTAAGTACTGTCAGCTGAGAACAGCAGCAGAACATGGGGCTGTTGCAGGGGGAAGGCGTGGGGAAGGAAGCGGGGAAAGGAAAGGGAAAGCCTGGAAAAGGAATGGGGAAGGCACGGGGTGAAGGAAGGGGGCAAGACACGGGAATGAAGGGGATAGGACAGAATACCTGTAGGGCAGCCTAAAAAGCAGTAACAAGCTCTGGGAGGACCATGGAGTGCCAGATTCTGTGCTGGGTGTTTATCTGTGTGTGTACGTTGTCATTGTTTGTGCCTGGCTGCACTGCTCCAGCCCAGAGCCCGCTGCCTGCAGCTGCATCTTTGCTTCCTTCCCTCCTGCCCGGAGCCCCACGGGTGCTCCCACAACTCCCTTCCCACCCCCAAAATGCCAGAGAAGACACCTGGCAGTGGGATGGAGGAATCCCAGCAGCCCGTTTTCCTTCTGCCTGCAGCTCTCTCCTCCTCTGCCACACAGGGCTCCAGACTGTCCAATGGGAAAGACGTGGGGGAAAGGGAGTGCTGGCAGGAGCGACTGCTGCGGCTGACTGGGGAGGGTCTGCATACCACGTGCCCTCCTGTGCTCTCTCTCCAGCTGCAGGAGGGCCAGAGAAGGGCAGATGAAAAGCTGCAGCTGAGCCTGATGGACCTGCACAGCTCTCGGGCTGTCTTCCAGAGGTAGCTGTGATTTACATTAGGTAGCTGTGAAATACATTAAAGCACGAAGAAGACAGAGGTTGAGTGAACACCAATATGGCGCTCTGCTTTCTGCCAACGTGCTTTAATTTTGTTGTCGTTAAATGTACTGGGCAGTTACATTTTGGTACGTGAATATTTCAGAACAGTGCAACAGATGCTGGCAAAAAGTAATTTTTTTATCTTTTGTTTTTTATTATTATTATTTTCTTTTTGTAAAGCTCTTAGCACGTCCTCGATCCCGTCGAGGTTCTTTCCGCGGTCTCTGCCGCCACCTCGTGGCCAATGCGCGGAACTGCCGCTGTCCGCTGCTCAGTCCTGCAGGCGGCACAACGCGTGCGCGTAGGAATGCGGAAGTGGCTTCGTAACCGCTCTGTGCAGCTCATCCGCCGCTCTCTATTGTGATTAGTCCTCCCGGTCACAGCGAGCATGCGCCCGACGACTCCAAACCAGCAACTGTTGCTCCTAAGCGCTACTGCCGGTTCTCGGACCGCCGGCTCAGCGATCTCCTCCTTCTAAACCAGGCTGCCCCTCATCTATTTCCACTAGATGTTTGATGCCCGAGCCCATCCCGGGAGCGGACCGGTTCGGCTCACAGCTGCCCCCGAGCGCCCGGCGCCATCCAAATTGCTCGCCGCCGCGGCGGACCAGCAGACGTCCCCTTCCCCCCGCAGCCCCGTGCCGTCCCCCGGCCGTTTCAAAGCGCTCTCAGCAGCAGCGGAACCCGAGCGGCTCGGAGATCGGCGGTCGCGGTACGGGCGTGAAGCGGCCCCGGCACCGCAGCATCCCAGGACCCGCCGGGCTCGGCACCGCGCTGCGCATGCAGCACCGCGCACACAGCGTTTTGCATGCGCGTTTTCGGGTACGCACCTACGCACGCGGTGTCTTCGGCTCCTCGTTACGGAGGAGCCTTGCTTTTGGATGCTCTTGGATGCCTCGGCTGCTCCCCGCCAGCTCTCTCCTCTCTCCCGCCGTGTCCATTCGTGGCTCCCAGCTACGAGCTGGCCCTGCAGAGCATCTGCAGCCCTGTCAGCATCAGCATCCAGCAGCGGCAGGAAAAGCTCCCCGTGAGCAGCATCTGCCCGTCCCTCCCCCGGGCTCTCATTGGTCAGCGACAGCTCTGTCCGTCCCCCGGACTCTAATTGGTCAGAGGCATCTCTGTCAGGTGGAGGTAGGTTTGTGACTAGCCATTGCTTCCTTGTAGTCTGAATGGTTGCTGGTTACCAGGTACACTGTGCATCAGTTTCCAGCAGCTGAAACTGAGTCTTAATAATGAAATAATGAGTCTTCCTTTTTTTCTCTTACAGCAGAAAGACCTCAGCTGGAGCCTGGGACTGCAACACGGAGGGTGCTCAAGAAACAAAAGAAGGGAGTTATTCTTCACTGAGTGAGGGCTACAACAGCACAGACTCTGAGAATGAATCCAACGCATCCCAGAGGAGGAAGGAGTTATCACCAGGCCAGGTTCCTGGGCGTTTTTAAGCATGTTGTTTGTGCTGAGCCAGGGCTGTCTTGAAAGAATAGTGACGGTTGCTTGGTATTTTTGATGGCAGGTGTTTGTCGTAATTCTGTATTAGTTTCAGGAGGAAGATTAGAAATTATAACCACTGATAGTGGAAGGAATGCAGAAGCAGCAAACAAAATTGTTTAGTGATTCATAATTCACTTTGAGGTTAACATTAGCTTTATCTACTGTTTTGTTAGTAAAGTTTGGATTCCTTTGTAAACTCAGTTGGTGTAGCTTTCTTGATCTGTGAAAGAGCTGGAAAAATGGCAGGATGTTGATTTATTTGAAAGGAAAAGGTCTGTTTTCAGGTTAAGAGCTATTCTTTAAGGATCTCTTTCCATTTGTTGATATTCGGTGTGGTAAGCTTATAAGACAAACATTGTGTTTTCAGTTCAGAATTGCGCAGTGTTCCTGAATTGTGGTGGTTATTGACACTCGGAGTGATAGAGTGCTGCTTTCAGTCTTTGGCTCAGATGTTGTTTCCCTTGCGTGCAGGCTGTGTCCCCAGTGCAGGCTGTATTGCAGCTGCTCGGAGGAGACGTCACCTTGCCAGGACCCGAGCTGATTATCTTCCCTTGGATGCTTCAAATGATCGTCAGCTTTCTCGGAGTACCACTACGTCAGTGACATTTGATGTTTTCCAAAGCATGAATCTTGTCCACACACAGTGCTTCTGTAAATGTTGGTATGGGTAAGTCTTGCAGTTCTTCTTTGCTCCAGTGCAGGTGCTGCTATTAGCAAGGATTTTGTGCTTTGTTTTAAGCGGAAGATGTTCAGGAATGCGTTAACTGTTGACTTGTGGTGGTTTTAATTGTCTGAGTGTGTTCTTTTTTAGGATGGCATCACTGCAGGATGTGCCCCGTGCCCACCAGAGGGAGTATGAAAAACACGTGGAGAACATTGACAGTTCAAAGATAACTGCCCAGGAATGAGAGAAGCCTTCAGATGCTGCTATGAATTACAGGTTCTACAGGGGCATGAAAACATACATAGAGAACTTAGTAAACTGTTTCAATGGAAAAGTACGCGTGTTTTCCTTCCCTTCGCTGCCACCCATTTCTTTAAGATGACGAACCTGCATTCTCACAAGGCAAAAGTGAGATTTCTTAGTTGGAATTGATGATGAGAAATGACCAGTTATGAGTCAATTCTATCAGAAACTTGAGTGTCACAGGAAACAAAGGAGGAACAGACCACCCCTCACAGTAACCTAAAATGATTAAGGTAGGATATGTACGCTGGCTTCAGCTGTGGGCTCACCTGGGTTGTGATGGAGAAAAACAGAATGTTATTGGAAGAAGTTTTCTTCAGGTGTAGTAACCAGGGTGTCCTAAAGCTGTATGAGAGGTGGGACTTGCCTGCAGTTTTGGGATCTCAAAATGTATTTTCTTTGCAACATGTGACTAGTAATAAGGATCTTACGTTAGGTTTGAGTTGGTTTAGGTGGGTTGTGTGAGGATTTGTCAATGTTATCTCCTGTGTTGCTTTCCTTAACTGCAAACCTTAACTATTAAAAGTAGAAAATAAAAATAAAAGATTGAAGGTTGGAAGATGCTGCACAGAGTTTGGTCTCGATGAGGGTACCCTCCGGAGAATGTACTGTCAAATCCAACTACTGTCAGTTGTGCTGCAGCCTGAGGTGTTTTTTATGTAACTGTACATAACTGTACAAGGTTTCGTTGAGATGTTTCCTGTGATGGCGAGGTGTTCAAAGGCAGATTGAAGCAAACTAATTGTACCTGAAGTGTCCCGTTGAACGCTTTTGGTAGGGTCTTAGGTAGTCCTGTAATAGGCAATTGGCATTCAGTTAGTGGCTTTCAGTCTTAAACAGCCTGGAAAAACTCCAGTGAGCAGGCTCTTGCTTTTCAGACTTTAATGCTCTTGTTCTCATCTCACCCTCATGCTTGAAAGCCTGTGAAAACTGTTGTTTCATTTGTTTTATTCAAACCTGATTGCTGTTTACCATATTTCAGCTGAAATACATAACTGAGCTGGAATCTGCTGTACGTGCACTTCTCCAGCAGCGAGCCGTGTCGGTACTGAAGCGAAGGCAAGATGAGCTGGAAACGGAATCTACTTATATGCGGCATCTGACAAGTTAGTATGAAGTTACCAGTTACTTTCTTACTGAAATATCACTCTTTAAGTAGAAACACGCAGTTCATTCTTGGATTACATTTTATTTTCATGTGTAATGTTTTCTCCCTCCCTGTTGTCAGTGGGCATACTGTACTAGATGTCCTAGTTGAAATCCTTACCGAAGTAGGACGCGTAGTATCACTTCTCCGTGGTAGAATAGTGAATATAGCATGACCAAATGCTCCGTCAGTTTTGAATTCCTGATCTCAGTGGCTGTCTATCAGTACTTGAAAAGAGAAACTGAGTCAGTTTTCCAGTAGATATTAGGTTGTTTGGGACGCAGGCACTGTAGAACAGGAGGACGAAGAAGGATTGACTGATAACTGGCAGCAGCTTGAGAAGAGTGAGCTCGGGGATGTAGCCCTTTCTGGTTCTAACTGGTGTGCAGGTGGGGTGGGTGCAAAGCATGCAGACTCTGAGTGTGTGTGCACTCTGGGAAGCACAGCTGGAAGGGTCACCAGGAAGGGCAGAGAGGAAGGGTGGATCTGGGGTCCCTCCCTGTGCTCACTCAGGTGCTCACCTCCCGGTTCAGGCTGTGACCTGGCAATCCCCCTGCACGAGGGAGCAGCCACAGCCGTCCTACAGTTCACTGATAATATTGACTGTGCTTTACACTGGACACTGTGAATTTTTCATCAGAAGGTTTTACTTACTTTGGTTAGTCTCCAAATGAAGAGCAGAAGCGGAGTCAGTGTTCTGCATTCACCTCTTTGTCTTGTTCCTGTCTTCTGGTAGCTGGGAATGGCAAACCAAGTAATGATGGATTGGAGAGTGATGAAAAGATGAAGCTTCTGATAATGTGTGAGCATCGAAGGTACGTATAATTACATCTAACTGTAGTAAGTGTGTATCTGCTTCCTGTTACTTACACAGGGATGAGGGTAAATCTGTGCGATTACTAAGGGAGATGATACACACACGTGTGAAAATGCCTTTCCTTTCCTGGTATGTGGTGCCAGGACTAACGTTTTTTAGCCCCAGTGAGACTTGGATGCAGTCACAGTTTCCATGCAAGTTGTTGCATAAGCTACATAGAACTGAGATGACGGACTGTTGAGAGCGCAGTAGTTTCTTACAGACTACCTCTGGCAGGGATAGTATGGAGTACCATGTTAGATGTTTGGTGTTTCAGGTGGGGGGAGTTGCTAGTATGAATGTGGTGAAGTGAAGGTCGTTAGAGATGCTTTTAATGTCCTTTGGCAGCTCACAAAGTACCTTACTGTTACAGTCTGTGTCTCTAGGGTTGCATACTTACTTCTGCTTCCTCACTGTGTTTCCTTAGGCTATTGCTCTCACCGGGTGTTCTTAGTATATCACTGAGCTTTCTTTTACGTATGTACATGGTGAATAACTCACCTGAGTTCATTACAGAATGCAGGACTTGCAGGCGGCAGCTGAGAGAGCGTTCACAAACAGCTGGTCACCACGAAGGCATGCCGAGTGATGAAGAACTGGCTCTGACAGAGGTGACTGAATTCCAGAAGAGCAAAGGTTGGTCAGGATATGAGAGCAAAATTCCTCCCATGTTGAGAAGGATTTTCAAGGGAGAGTGAAGAAATACTCCTTTTGAATGGTATATCGTTTATTTTCTACAGCATAGAATTGATGCATTTAAACAATTCTGACCAATGCCTTAGGAAAAATAAATAGAAGATAGAAGACTGTAGTCTTCTTTAGTTTAATCAGTTTTTTGTCCAAAGTTGGAATGTATTTCAAATAGAGATTTGAACTGCCTTAGTGAGCAGGTCACGAGGAGCTGGGAGAGGCACGATGCGTATTTGCTGAATAACAGAAGGAGGATTTTCCTGTCTGAGCTTTTAAGAGACATACAAAATATGAAATGTAATGGGTATTTCAATCTGTGCAGTTGTTCAAAACCGCAGAAGTCTTTTTGTGGTCTTCTGTATCTTTTTTTTTTCCTGAAAAAGGCTTTGCCAGAGTGCAGGACGGGGGCATGCTGCTTGCAGGGAAGACTTCTGTACAGGAGCTTTGCCATGGGTTATAGAGGCATTCCAGAGCTTGAGATAAGTGTTGATAACTAGAAGGAGGGCATCTTTTCCTCTTGTCAGGTTGCTTGTATATGAATCACTTGCATCTTTATTAATGTGGAGCTGTTTGCTGACATTTTGACAACCTTACCCTCTGAAATCTAGCTTTACATTCAGTTTTAGCTTGCTGCTTTGGTCCATTCCGTGATTAGAATCCATGTAAAACTGTTAAATGAGAATCTTTTGGTATCATTAGATATATTTTTGCATGGAGCTTTTTCTCTCAATCCTGACAGCTGAACAACCAATGGGAATGATCTTTCAGCAGAATTCTACAGACCTGAAAGAGATGCCCTGGTTCAGAGCTGTAGAAGGATTCAGCGATGCCAAAAAGCCGTCTGAATCAAAAAGAGATGATGATCCTGATGAAGAAGTTTTGCCTAGAGTGATTGAAAAAACTATCCTGCCAAAAAT
Organism: Gallus gallus; assembly: GCF_016699485.2. Classification (NCBI taxonomy): domain Eukaryota; kingdom Metazoa; phylum Chordata; class Aves; order Galliformes; family Phasianidae; genus Gallus; species Gallus gallus. Next base: position 76,146,487 of record NC_052572.1, read on the forward strand.
TACAGGTATATTAAGGTTGTCTTGAGAACGTTCACTGCAGCTAGGTAATGAAACCTTAAATAAGTGGTGATGTAAAATTATGTTGATAGTTACAATTACTTGTTACGGTTACTGCAAATGAAAGGTTTAGCTGTTTGAATGTTTGCTTCCTTGAAACTAGAGCAGATAGCCACTTGGATATCATGAATGAAATTATTCCTATTTTTCAGCATTTGCCAAGAATGTGTGGGGTCCTTTATCGACTTCACAGACTGAGAACCTTACACAGCTTTGTGATAACGTGTTTGAAAAACAAGTCCTGTCCAGAAGTGAGTGCAGTCAGGCAAAACAGGTAAAGGCTGTTGCGGTAGTGGGGAAGGAAGTTCTTGATGCAGTGTATGCACTTCACTGTAGATATTCACTGTAACATACACTTAGCCCAGTTCTGGTTTTATTCTCATGCAAACCTGGGAGTTTATCCAGCATAAAGTAGGTGGAACTAAGTTGATGTTTAGGCCCTTAGCATGAAAAGAAATAATAACAAACGTTTATGCAGTCGCCACACTTGGCTTCAGGAAGAAGCTTTAGATAAGATTCTGTTTGTATAGTAGCTGTGGTGTTTTGTTGTGGTTTTTTTGATAGAACTTCATAGCTGGAAAATACATTAATCTCGTTATCCAAGAGGATTTTATCAAAACAAAAAAAGAAAGATGGTTAAAGCTGTGACTTGCTCACAGGTCTGTAATGCAGTCGTGATCTTAGTGTCTATTATATACAGTGGCTCCTGCATTCAGCTGAATTAGCATTTTGCTTTTCCACATGAACAAAATAACTGCCTAAAATTGTTGTAAGTGGACGGTGAGATCCTTTTCTTGTGAGGATGTGTTAATATTTTTCTTTTTTTCTTTTTTTGACAGGATTTGATTAACACGGTTGTCCTGAGGATGAAGCAGTCTGTAGAGGAGGAGGTCTTTATCCCTCTGTATCCGAAAAGGTAAGCTGTCCCTGGGAATTTATGTTTTTACTTTTTAAAATTTTTATTTTTAGTCATAGAATCATAGAACTGCTCAGGCTGGGAAAGACCTTAAAGACCACCAAGTCTACCTGCAACCTAACCTCTTTTTTTAGCCTTTGTTCTATTTTTCTGTACCTTTTCCCCAGAAGCGTGGGTGAAATATATTGTAGACATCCATGAGCAAATGGAACAAATGTGCCTTCTACTGTTTCATTGTAGGAATAGTTACCAAACTTTAATGTCAGAAAGAGTTCATAAACAAGAGTGACTACGCAGTCAACTTACTGCCTTTTTGCTCCTGTAACTAAAAGCTTTAATAAATGGAAAGTTCTTAGTTTATGAGGCACAGCCCAGAGTCTGGTTTTGTGATCTTAACTTGGAGTATCTGAGGGCTTGTGTTATTTGTGGTGGTCTGCTCCCCCTTCTACTCCTGACTCCTCCTTTCTTCACTGAAATAGTTGATATTGCTGATGCTTACTGCTGGACGCTCTTAGAGAGGGGATAACTGGTAAGAGTCTGGTAGATGTGGGGTTAAGACACAGCTGGGAGAAGAGTGTTGCTAAGCCTGATGCAGCATGTTTGTCTGGTTACAAGCAGTGCTGTTCTGCTGAGAATCCATTAAACACATACTCGAGTGTTTCCAACTGCTAATTCCATTGGGTATTGCAAGGAGTTCCAGTTAACTGCTGTTTCCTTAGACATTTATTCTGGTTGTCACTGCTGAAAGAACTCCATAATTCTAATTCATCGATGTTTAAGAGATGAATTGTCTGTTTGTCTTACTTTCAGGTCAAACAAAATCCTTATTTCCTCTTCCTCTTTTTCTGACCAGCACTGTGGAAGACAAATCATCGCCATGTTCAAAATTGCAAGGCAGACGGTTTTGGTCAGCTGTTGAGGTAAAGAAAAAGCACCGATCTTGTCTGTGAAAATCATTTTAGTTAAAAGTAGACTGTCGTCTTTGAGGAAATGTATCTTCAGTCAAATCTGATTCCTGAGAGCTTAATGCATTTTAATAGGAAGGTTAGCTATTTTTGTCAGTGAGCTATTTATGCTCACCCACCTCTGATACGTAGTCAAGAGACTTTAATTTCATCATCTGTTCCTGCTAACCTTCCATGAGATCAGTCATTGGCACTCTGTGGATAGGTCTGTTTCCTCAGTATGTGCATACAGTGTCCATGTTGCTCTCGTAGAGTAGAATCCCTGCATGTGCGTGTAAGCGTATTAGTATAGCTTTATTCAGTCTAAAGTGCTGAGTTAGGAATGTCTGAATGCCTGTGATTCAATTCCCTCTTAGATCCGTTTCCTCTATGAGTGTATTTGGATTCGTACTGAAGAAGAGGTTTAGATGCAGGAAAACACATTAACATCCCAGTTCCCCTGCTGTGTGTGCTAACAAGGCCATGGTGACAGCTCTGCATAGGCTTCCTGCTGCCATGTTGCACATTCCTGTAGAAAAATCAGGGAATTTGGGAATGTTGAGGACTTGCCATATTCACTCCTGGGGCAAGCTGTTGTGTAAGGGTTTGTCATGGACAGATGCAGAGAAGACAAGAGGGAGCTTAGTGCTGATACCTGGCAGACACGAAACAGGCATAAGATTCTGGTATCACCCTCTGAGATTGTGTATTGCCTGACTTAAATGTCCAGTCAAATACATGTTTCTAAAAGCGAGACCAGTGGTCTTTCACTGTGGATTGAAGTTTTCTCCTTTCAGTTTGTTTTCCATCCTCACTGTCAGTCTTCTCTTTAGAAGTGGTGATGTGCAGAATGGTTGAAAATGTGCTTCTGTTGGGGATCTTCTGACAGTTTGGGAGAATAAATCCTGTTTTTTGGGTACTGAGATTGGATGGACATGGTATCTTTTGAGTTTCAAAAGGAGGTTCTAACGCACCCTCAGCCATCAGATATGCATGTTCTGTTTCTCCATTACTGCAGCTGCTCTCCAAGGTTCTCCTTTGGGATGGGACTTTACAGGAAGACACAGTCCGTGGTGTGGGACTGAGCAAGCTGCTGAATCGTTGCCTTCTTCTGAACCTCTTCAACACACCACCAGGGCCAGAAAACATAGAGAAGTGTAAAGAGGTGAAAGGTCTTATTTCCATGGGGACAGATGTAGTCTGAAGTGTAATTATTTAACATTTAAAGTTCTTTTTTGTTTGATTGTTTGTTTTTTAATGACCTTGGTGTATAAAAGAATTTCAAAGCAAGCACTGGTTCCTAGGCTTTAGGAATAACTGCTTAAAATGATGTTTTTGTTTTTTGAAGAGTAAACACTTCCAGTAATAACTGAACTAGCCAAAAGGAGAAGTCTGTCAGAAGTGGTGTGACTTAGTGTTATTGAAAGCCTTTTTTTTTTCTTTCTATTTTTTCTTTCAGAATACTCTTTGGGTGAACAGGTGATTGCATGCTTCCCAGAAAGGTGGTTCCAAAATCTTGGAAGTGGGTCAACTCTCCTCGAGTCAGTGAACTTCTGCCAGCATTTGGTTCAGTGAGCACGTATGCTTCACAGGAGTAACCACAGGTAACAGACAACATGTTCTTTGGGATGCAGCACTTCCTCATATTCTTTATGTTCATATTTCTTTTAGGGACGTGGCTCAACGGGCATGGTGGTGATGGGTTGACAGTTGGACTAGATGATCTTTGTGTTTTTTTCCAACCTTAATGATTCTATGATTCTTAAATTCCTCAAGCCTCATGCATTTAACACTTTCAGTGATGTACTTCCAACATCTACGTACAACTAAAGATGCAATCCATAATGTAAAATGGATCGCTTTTGCAGTACTAGTGCAGGCTAGTTTGAGGCTCTAGATGTTGGGTGCAGTTAATGGTCAGTGTAGCTCAAGGCACGTTTTAGCTTTATTGATTTTGAAGTCAGGTGTGAATGTGTTGCTATGTCAACTTGTTTTTGTAATAGTGATGAAACTGAAGAAGTTGTTCCCCTGTTGGTGAAAGTCAAGGCTCTGCGTATTGCTGAAGAGCTCACTGAAGAGTGCAAACAGGAACATCTTAAATCTGTGATCAGGAAATAAGGATTTCTTTGAAGCAGCAGTTCTTTTACTGAAACAAGCCTGATGCTCACTCTAAAAAAGTATTCATGTTAAATGAGTGGACTGCCTACAGTTGTTTTACTGTGAAATATTTATTTTTTTTTCCAACTGTCTTCTGATGCCATCTACTCCTAGATAGAATCACAACCATCAGTGTGAAGTGCAGGTGTTCTGAAATATATGACGAAGCCTCATTGCTTTGTTCTTTTGGGAAGGATGACTGCAGTGAGTGCCTGTAACGTTACCACTGCTGGTGAGCAGACAACTTCACAAGCTGTTTTCAGTACCACACCAAATCACTCTGACCCCGGAGTCACTGAACTCTAACTTATTTTCCACTTAATGAGATAACTCTACAAAACTCACAGTGAGTTCCTCATAGCTTTCTGACCCTGACACAGAAGCAGGAATTCTGTGTGCAGTGAGAAGTCTGATCTATGAACATCTACTGATGGTAAATGGGTGTTCAGGAAGGTAAGAAGTTGCACAGGAGAACGTCTTAAGTACACTTACTCTTCTCCAGAGTATGATTTGTAGTGGAGCTTTGTACTTGAGATACAGACTGGACTTTGTGCACAGACTTGGAGTTGTCACCCGCCCTCATTTATCAGACGAGCAGAACAACAACTCCAGTTACCTTCTAGTAATTGGCTCTCTAAGGACATTTACCTTTTGCTTCCCTCTAAGACCCATTAAACCTCATTTTGTTGTACCCATGTTAGATTTCTAATGTTGTGTAACTTCATATATGCGCAGTAAATATTACTGCTGCAGAATAAAAAGGATGTTTTCTTGTAGAAACAGCAGTGCGTCACAAATTCTGCTAAGTTGCTATTGCCTGCTTCTCTAAAATGTTATGTATGGGTCTTCCATTTAACTCTTGGGGGCTTTTATTCCCTATGGTTTTTCTGTTGTTTTTTATTACAGAATATGTATTTTTGTAAACTGTTTTAATTGTAAATAGCATTCATCAGTGTTATAGATAACAATGACTTTTAAAATAAAAGCAAAGCAACTCTTTTGAAAAGTAAAGACGTTTTTGTGTTTATGAGACTTTTATCGCTTTCAAGTCTTGAACACGACAGGAATGTTATGTGAAGTATGGAAAAAAACTGTGGCACTGCTGGCGCTTCATTATCTGCAGGATTTAGGAGTTCTGTTGTAAGTAATTGTGCACTTCTACTTTCCTGAGTGCAAAGAAAATACAACTGATTAGTAATCAGCTGAAGCATGTGATCTCCGTGCTTGCTTTTGTCTCCTCTGCTTCCTTATTCATGTTGAAAGTTGCTCCCAAAGAAATTAGTCTTTTGCTGCTATGAAATTGGAATAGGTTCTATCACGCTTTACCTCTGTAGAGGCTTCTTCCAGTGGCTGCAGACGTCACTTGTCATGACTGGTAAGCAGGGGAAGGCAGTTTTTACTGGAGCTCAGAAGCCCCATCCCAGTTGAGTATCTTTGAGAACCTACTGTGCCACTTTGTGGTGAACCTTGCACCCATTCACACAATCTGACTGGAGTAACAGCTAATCTGGCTTCATTCTTGCAAGCTGGTTTCAAAACGTTGGTATTACTGCTTTGTTGTCAGGTTACTATTGGTGCTTTATCAGATGTCATTGCAAAAGTGCCTTTACAGGACAGCTAAGCAGCACTTACTCTCAGATTGTCCAGCTGGGCTTCTGTACATCTGCTTCCCTGCCATAGCCCCCTTCTGAACCTTCTGAGTGAAGCATTTTCACAATTGGCCCCTGTCTACTTGGCAAAGGCAGAAGAAACAGTTATTTGGAAGTGACAACACAGTAACTGCAAACCCCTTCTATTAGCTGTGATTTAGAAGGGAAGGCAGAAGCAGGGCTGAACACACTGTAACGCTGTTTTCAGGAATGGACAGTTTAACATTCAGATGAGAACTGCTGAAATTTCACTGTCTTTTATTTGCATATGAAACTTGAAAACAGACAATTCTTACAGTGAACTCAAAGCTGTTACTTGTTCAGCTCTTCACTCGCTTCCCTCCGTATTTATTCCTCTATTTTGAAGTATTGCACTCTCTCAGCATCTCGAATTCCAGCCAGGGCTGCTTCCACTTCTGTGCTTCCTTCATTTTTTTCTCGGGTAGCTCAAATTTTATTCCTTTTATGTTGTATTTCGGCCTCTCCCACCGTTTTGACCATAGGTGAGGTTTCATTCTGACCTGCAGCTAGAGGGAAAGATTTTTGAAAAAAAGAAAAAAAGGTATTAAAAGGTCAGAAGGTCAGAATTCTGACTGTGAAGCAAAGCAGTGAGACAAGTGCTGCTTTAAGAGAAGAGAGCAGCCCGATCTGTCAGCAAACTAAGGGACTGCTGGACACCAGTGGGAGAAAAGGGATTTGGGGTCTGTGTGGCTGTTACGTTTGTTCATATACCTAAATAACACTGATTTATTACACCGTCCTTAAGTTGATATGCTGTTAACTCTCTTCTACGCTTCTAACTCTGTTACTTACTAAGGAAAGAAGAATAGGACAGCAGCCATTCCTCCTTTTCCCTGTAAGCTAAGTTGGATAGCATTCTTTTACCAGTCTGCCAGACCTCCTGAGATGCAGTTCTTGCTAACTGCTCCTTCCACCCCCCACATCAGTAGCATTAAGTTTCCATAGCGCTGGCTGTTCTGTCTGCACAGTGTAATACAGAGGCATCCGCAGGCCGTTACTCCTTGCACGTCTCCTAAGTTACCTACTTTGGTTATGAATGTTCTTTCCCTACAGGAGTAGCATTAAGGTACCAGATTTTACATGCTTGTATCACCTTGATAACTACCACAACTAAAAGCTGTTTAACAGCCTTCCAGGCCATTGTAGAATGGCCACTTGGAAGAGACTCACAAGGATCATAGGAGTTCAACCCCTGCCTCCACATAAAACCAACCCCTGCCTCCACATAAAACCAGCCACACTATGTCTGAGAGTGGTGTCCAAAGGCTCCTTGAACTCTGGCATATTCTGTGCATGGTCAACCTCCGGTGCAGAAGCTTTTCCACCCTGACCCTTCCCTGATGCAGTCCTCCATCTGGCTCTGAAATGGAGCCCTGCAGAAACCCCAGGTGACTGCTCACCATCCTGATATAATCCCGGTATCAGTCAGAAAGTTAACTAAATTATCGCCTACGTTCCCACTAAAAAATTAAACTCCTGCCTTGTTTACAGGAATTTCTTCATGGTCTAAATGAGACACAGATGAAAAAAACACTTTTTTCATCACTTGATAGTAAAAGATAAAAATTTTTTCCTACTGTTTTTTACAAACAGCTGAAGAGAGCCTACAGGAGACACCACATTCAAGTGGTTATCTTGTGTTGGCAAAGCTTAAGGGGACTCTTAAAACTCTTTTCTGCTCTGATGAATTATACCGTGCCATAGAAATCTCCTTATGCTCTGGAGTTCAACTGTCTGGCAGCTAAGTTGCAGGCACACTTCCTGACACAGTACTGGCCAGAGGGCCACTACCAACAGATTATTTGCATGGGGTCACTGTGTTTCAGACAGCATGGAGACTTGGCCTCAGAGCCAGAGAATGGCTTGAACACCTCCAGGGACAACAGTTCCACCACCTGCCTGGGCATTTTGAGAGGACATTTTTCCTAGTATCCAACCTGAACCTCCCCTGGCACAACTGAAGGCCATCACCTCTTGTCCTCCTGCTGCTCCTTGGGAGGAGAAGCTGACTCCCACCCAACCACCACCTCCTTTCAGGTAGTGGTGCAGAGAAATGAGGTTTCCTTTGAATCTCCTCCAGACTGAACAATCCCTGCTCCTTCAGACACTCCCGTAATATTGTGCCCCAGATCCTTCACCACTCTGTTGCCCTTCTCTGGATGCGATCCAGGGCCCCAGTGCCTCTCTTGTAGTGAGGGGCCCAAAACTGAGCACAGTACTGGACGTGCAGTTCCACCAGTGCTGAGAACAGCAGGCAGATCGCTTCACCAGTCCTTCTGACTGCACTATTTCTGACACAGGCCAGGATGCTGCTGGCATTCTTGGCCACCTGGGCACACTGCTGGGTACGTGCAGCCAACTGTTGACCAATACCCCCAGTGTGCAACGTATCACATCGTCACTCTCCTCTCAGAGGCAGCACCGCCACTTTAAACACTGTGCCACTTAAAGCAATGCAGGTGGGTTGCGGAGACATGAAAAATGCTTAGCACAAGAGGAATTCCATTTCACAAACAGAAATACCTGCACTCAGCTCCCAGCTGACCTCGAGATGTGAGGCAAAGGCAGAGGCAGGGCCCGTGTCTCTGTCACCTTCCGACACGCACTTTTCGAGTACCAATGCCTCAGAGCCCTGAGGAATCTGAGGGCGGCCCCCACCGCGGCCTACCCCTTCTACCTCCTCTCCTCTCTCTGCTTCTGCTTGTCAATAATGACGGGCTTCGGGGGGGATGGAATTTTGTGGGCTCCCCATCGCCGTTCATTCAACACATCGAGGAAGAAAACCACCCGGTGAAGATAAAACGCTCAGAAAAACACCGTTCTCAAAAGGCACCGTTCCCCACAGCCTCGCAGCTCAAACCCCCCGCAGGCGGCTGCCATAGTGACTACGAGTACTTCCGGTCCGCCGGCGCCAGAGCGCAGGGTGGCTACGGCAAGCTCGGAGGGCCAAAACTGCCCTCAGCGCGAAGCGGAGCTGTGTGTCGCTCTACTCCCAACCCCTTCTGAGCTCTGTTCATTATCTGATGGGTGTATTTGAAGTGGAGGGTATTTGACGCTGCTTAGAGAAACGAGGGGCCTGTGAAAAAAAGGAGCGTGCTGCATTTTGTGGCGCAAGATGTTCTGGGAACTGCTGCTAACAATGCCCAGCAGGCTTCCTTTTTGATGGGGAGAGGTTTAGCAAGGACTTCTTATATGAAAAGAGTTCATCCTATATTTCCTTTCCACTGACCTTCCGTCGTACTGCTTGAGAAATTGCTATTTCTTGCTGTAGAGAATGCACATGCACCTGCACTTGTATCTGCACAAAGAATCATCTAAACATCTCTGTACGTGTTTCTTTTTGGCACTGGGATGGAGCTGTGTGGAACACAGACTTGGATGAATCTTCAGTCGGGTGCAGGGACGCGTAATGCTCATCTTAGATGTCACTCTGACAGACGCAGTAGAGAGGCAAATTTCATAGGGCTGCATGCTTTTTTTTTTCCTTTTGTTTCAGTCCTAACCGTGGAAGCATAGAAGCATTACCCAGACAGACTGAGCATTTCTCACATGCGATTTCTACCAATGACACAGGGCAGTGGAAGTCAGCATCAGAAGCATCTGTAACAGCCCTGCAAAAGACTGGTGAGAGTTACCCTGGCGGCCTCCTTTGGCAACCTCAGGTCTCTGTAAGCTCTCAAGCTGTGTCATAAGTCCTCCTGTGGTGCTGACTCAGCTCTCCCTGTCTTTGGTGTAGGAGAGCTGGTCTTCAGCTCCTTCCTGTTTCCTGCCTATCATCTGCTCCCTGCTTTGCCCGTGGCCCAGTGAGCCTTTTACTACTCGCCCCCAGATTTGCATGTGTGGATAAGAGCATCTTGATTTCTGTTTTGGACTGAGCGGGTAAAGCAGGGCAAGGGGGCTGATTTGGACGTGCTGCTTTCCAAATACGGTGCTGTTTGCGTGGCAGTGCTTCTGGCGTTGCAAATTGTGTCAGATGTCAATGAATTCCTTGGAATCTGCTGAGTTGACTTGTGCAGGTTTCATTCTGGAGTTGAACCCTTCCTGTCCGCTTGTGTGCATAGCCATGGCCTTTGCTTCTTTCTTGCCTTTTTTTCTTGGTTGCGTTTGGCACTGTGCAAGCCGTGAATTGCCAGGGAAGAGCTGGAAGTGCTCTGGAGTTGTGGGGGACAAAGTGCCAAGAAGCAGCGTGCAGCTTCAAAGCCCCAAAATTTGGAGAGATGAGAGATGCGCTGCCTGGTGCAGGACATGATGCGCTCTGCAAGGCGATTTCCATGAAGACCTCAGATCTCGCTCAACCTGCATCCAAGGAATGGATGTTTCACGCTGTCTTGTGAAGCTCAGGCACTGGAGGCAGCTTCCCCCCAAGAAAAGGAGGAGGAAATGAGGTCGTCATGGAAGCCTAAAGGCAAAAATGCACTCGGGAAAGAAACTGGCGAAGCAGTCTGGTAGTAGTACTATGTATTTCTCTTCCTTTATTTCCATCCAGGTGAAAGAGATGGCTGCTCTATGCCGCCCTTGGGTGCAAAGAAGGACCCTAGTGTGGATTTGCCATTGGCCCAGCAAGAGGCTCAACAGGACCAAGCGCCGGGCCCTGCACTTTGGTCCCGCCAACCTCATGCCAGCTTCTCCAGGATTTGGCTGGGATGGAATTCCAACCATGCACTGATTTCTCAAACGCTGGGGTGTCCTTTTGGAATCCTGTGGTCTTGTGACGTGGTCTTGCCTCCCCACCTTGTCCGTCCATGGTGGAGCAGCCGGGTGGCCCTTAGTGATGTCATAAGCGGCTAGAATGAGGGGAGGAGCAGCGCGTGCTGCTTCCCTTCATTGGAGCGCTTGAGCTCGGCGTGAGTACGTGGCTTGTTGCACTTGTGCACTGATTGAGTCCCTTTGTCTTCATCCCGTCTTGCGCAGCGCCTTGTAGGTAAGCTGAGACGGTGCGGGATAGACGGCTGGGCAGTGAGGGCTTGAGAAGTGCTGGCTGGCAGAGCTCCTAGGATCATATTGCTTAGCCTGGACTGTCAGAAACCGTTTCCCCCCAGGCCATCACTTCCAAAGCCATCCATCAAGGTGGCATTTGTCCCACGGTTTTTTCCCTCGCCTTCCTTGCTAAATTGTGCAAGCTCACTGACCTGCTCTTTCTCCCTCCCCTGCCCACCCTCCGCCTGCTCCCTTGGTGCAGCTTTTGCTCGCGGAAGATCAGAGCAAAGTGACAAGGAACGGCTGCGGGTTCGAGGATCTTCTTCTCCCTTGTTCTGATCTCTTGCCAGGTACGTGCCATGTTTTGTATTGCCACATGGTTCAGCAGCCCGTGTTTAGTCACACCGTGTGTAGTAACACAGCCTCGTCCAGCTGAAATGCAGCTCTGGTCACGTGTGGGTTTTTTCCACTTCCTCTCCAGCTCAACCCTCAGCAGGATGCTGCCTGTAGTGCTGGGAGCAGCTAATGTGAAGGAAGGCAATCCCTTAGGCAAAGAGCCCTAGCCGCAGTTTGTGCAGAGCTGCACAACGTGAGCCAGGGGCACAGGCGTGCATGCTTTGGCTGTGTGAGTACTGCTTTGTGCCAGAGTCCCCATCTGCTAGCAGAGGGACAGCGACTTGGTCCAATGCTGCGTATTGCAACTGCTGTCCCATTTGAATAGACTGCACACAGTTGTTGTTTCTAGAAGTAGTTCTGAAGAAGTCTCTTGATCCAGTGCTGTGTGAGCACAGGAAATGTGTTTCTTTTCTGTTGCAGCTTGTCGCGCCTGCTGTGATGGGCATCGCGAGCAGCGAGATCAGCCGTGGGCCTGACCGGGCGTTGACGGAGGTACAGTGTGAAGCTCTGCTTGGTCTCTGTTCCCTGACTTGAGCCAGCAGTGTGAGCCACCGGTGTGCTCTCCTGCTTTTCAAGAGAGAGAGCATCCTTCCGGCTCTCTCGGTGTCCCTGAAGAGCTGCCTTAAAAGCTTCATTGCCTTGCTAGTGGCATCGAGATGGCACCCTGAAATCCTCCTTGTTTGTCCTCAGCTCCTCACCATGGCCTGTGCTTTCTGTTTCAGCCTGAGAACCAGGGGAAGCCCTTGCTGGTCCGTGAGGAGTTATCTCTTAATATTCCAGCTATTGCTGCTGGCCATGTTATTAAGAGATACGTTGCCCAGGCAGCGGATGAGCTCTCCTTGGAGGTAAGCAGTTAAAGAAGGCGTTCCTTGTTGTCACGGACAGAAGAGTATAACGTGTGAATGCATCAGGAATATTCTCAGACACCTTCAGAATGCCTTGTGAGGCGAAGCCCAGAAGATGCAGGTCCAGAGAGGACTTGCACTGGGTTGGATGCAGGGAGGAGTTCAGCCATGTCTACAAGATGGTTTCATTTGGCATGCTTGCACTGTGTGGTGTGTAAGGCAGCGGCTCTTGTACCTCCAAGCCCAGCTTTCCGACGGGAAATGCCTGAAGAGCTGCCCCGGTGCAATTGCTCTCAAGCTGTGCGCTCTTTGGCAGTGCAGAAGAATGGCGTCATCTCAGCTGTGCTTTCCTCCCAGCTGTGCTGAAGCTGGGATTGATGTTGCAATCTCTTGCAGGTGGGAGACCTGGTGTGCATTACTGCTATGCCAGCAAAGGAGCAGAGCCCCTGGTGGAGAGGCAAGCGTGGCTTTCAGGTAGGCACAAGCTTCAGACTCCTGGGCGCAATTGCAGTGAAGTCAGGAACATCAGCTTCGAGCTGCTCGGCCTGCACAGGGTGGCTTCTGGACGTCAACAGTTTCTCTGTGTCGCTGTCAGAGGCCTTTCCCTTTGGCTCTGGGCTTGGGTGGGAAACTATCTCCACATGTGACTTAGAAGCAAGAGCCTGTCGTGCTCCATACGCAGTCAGAAGTTGACCATCTCTGTCCATTGTACAAGTACGGAGGACAGAGCCATCTTCTCCGGAACCAAGTATTGCTTTTGTAGGTCTTCTGGCTGCAAATGTTGAATGAGGGTTACTTTTCTGCAGGCCAATCTGTCTTGGTTTAACAGTTGAGGCCTGAGAAATGCTGCATTCAGTATTCCATCCGTCTTTTTGTTCTTGTTCCAGGTTGGGTTTTTCCCCGGTGAGTGCGTGGAGCTCATTAGTGGAAAACTTCCTGAGGCCCTCATCAATTCAGCACCAAAGCCAGGTACGGATGTTACATGTGATGGCGCGGGGAAGTCAAATGGAGTCTTTTTCTGGGTGTGTTCTGTGTTGAATACCTCCTTTATCCATCCCACGTTCTCCTGTGTGTTGATGATCCTTCCTGCATCCCACGGGGCGTAGGGCTGCTGTTTTGTAGGCAGTGAGAATGAGGGCTTGGGCAAATGCTCGAATCCTTGTAGAATGCAGTGTTGGCAATGTTCTTGCCGCTTTTATGTGCTCTGTAGAATGTGTTTCCGCTCAGCCTGGTCGCACTGAGCCCAACCTGAAATGAACTGGTTTCTTCCTTTTGTTGTGCAGTGCCAAAGAAGCGTGGCAAGCTCCTCAGCTTCCTTCGTTCCTTCGTGAAGGCCCGCCCAGAGGAACCGAAGCAGCAGGAGATGGAGCTGGAGAAGGAGAAGGAAGGGGTGTTTGGCTGTGACCTGGGAGAGCATCTTCTCCACTCTGGCCGTGATGGTAAGGAACAGCCCGTTCCTGAGAGCTTCCTCCCTCTGTTGGGCATGTAAAGATGAAAGAAAGGGAGATCGTGTCTAGCAAGGGGCAGGTTGATAGCGGTGGAGAAACGTGAAATGGGAGTTGAAGGCTGAAAGGGAAGCTGAGGCTAATGCTCATAGGAGACCAGCACACTTGTATTTGCTTAAAGCCAAAGGTGTAAGCCAATCCCACGCTAGCCTGAAAGCAAAGTGCAGTGTCTCTGGCTTCCCCAGAATTACTTTCTGCAGGCTGCTTGGCAGGTTGTGGCATTTCTTGAAAGCCAAGAACACGTCCGTGTCCAGTTTCCTCCCCGGCTCCTGCCTGTCTGCGCCATCTGCGACAGCCTTCTTTCTCCTCTACGGAGGAGGCAAGCAGTAGCCTGGCTGGGCTTAGTGGATGGGATGTGACAGGGGCAGCGGCTGAAGCAGGACTTGAATCAGGAGCTCAGCTAAGCGCTGGCCCTTGTTCTGTAGTCCCCCAGGTCGTGCAGAGCTGCGCTGAGTTCATTGAGCAGCACGGCGTGGTGCAGGGGATCTACCGCCTGTCCGGCGTGGCGTCCAAGATCCAGAAGCTGCGGTAAGAGTGCTTCTGGACTGTATGTTGTCTTGCTTTGGAGTTGTTTTCCTCTTTCTCCAAGCCCTCTGTTTTTGTGTCCTTCTCTCCAGCCATGACTTTGAGTCGGAGCAGATTCCGGAGCTCACCGTCCGGGACATTCACAGCGTGAGCTCCCTGTGCAAGATGTACTTCAGGGAGCTGCCGAGCCCTCTGCTGCCCGAGCAGCTGCATGGCAAGTTCTCGGTAAGCACAAGGCAATGGCCTTCATGTCCCTCTTCGTGGCCTGTCCCATACACACACACGCCTGCGCACCTTTTTTTGGTCTTTTTTCTGTTGAAGTTGGGGTTTTGATGGACATCCAGTGGGTGTCTGTGTACAACAAGCAGCTCATGCTTCCTGCACACCGGGTGCACCGTAACACCTGGTGTGTGCATCCTGCCATTGGAAATGTGGGAGATGGGAGCAGCAGTGCCCTCTGCAGCTTTGAGGCCCTTTTTCTGTTAGCCCCATACGCTTGACTCGCATGATGTGTGTCTCATTCCCCTTTCTGCTTTCTTCCAGGACGCTGTTTGTGCCGGTACCGATGAGGAGCGGTTGCTCCGAGTGCAAGAGGTCATCCAGCAGCTGCCCGCGCCTCACTACAGGTCAGAAAACTGCTGCCCTCAGTCTGGTGAAATGCAGCAGGGCTGAGATTGGAGGGCGATGATGCGATTGCAGGCTAGGCTTTGTCTCACGCTCGCAGCGTGATGCCTGTGTGTGTTGAAGTTGAAGTGCTCGATGGCTGCGTGGGCTTAATGGATTGGGTCAGCTCCTGGGCACGGGGGCACGGCTGGTGCAGCTGATGGGTGCAGCTGTACTGTGCTGGGGCTTGGTGCTGCAGCGTGGCATTGGGAAAGCTTGATCTACTTGCTATTCCGAAGCAAGAACAAGCAGTGGCATGAAGTGAGGTTTGTTTGCTGAATGTGAGCCCGGTGTGCTCAGTGGTGCTGAAGGTTTGGCTCTTGCTTTCCAGGACGCTGGAATACCTGCTGAGACACTTGGCTTGTCTGGCTGGGAGCTGCTCCATCACAAACATGCCTGCTAAGAACTTAGCAATTGTATGGGCTCCCAACCTCTTCAGGTAAACTTCTTTTTCCGTCTCAGCACAAGGCTTAGATCTGTTCTCCCCACGGGCACAGTTTGGAGAGGAGGACAATTTGTGCTCTCTTGGTTTTGTCAGATGGGGCTGGTGTGTCCTTGATCACCCGGGAGAATGTCTTCAGTGGCATCACTGCTTGCCCACTGCGGAAGACTCCAGAGCCTAACTGGACAGCCTTTGGCTGCCCAAATGCCCAAATGTGGGGAAACGATCTCGGGTCAATGACTTCTCCAATCTGCCTTTTCTACAGATCCCAGCAGAACGAGGCTGCCTGCGCCAGCGGAAGAGCTGCCTGCGTGGAACTGCAGAGGCAGTCGGATGTGGTGGAATTCCTCATCACCCACACCGACGTCCTCTTCTGCTCCAGCTCCACATCAGGCATCGGAGATGGAGCAGGTGAGCGTCTTCCTGCATGAGCTTTGTCTTGATGAGACACCTTGGTCAAATGCAGGCCTTCTCCAGGATTGTTGAGCTACGCTTTTGCTATCGAGGGGCCAGCAGACTTGTGGGCTTAGATGAGAATATGGCATCCTCTGTGGCTGGATGCTGAGAATGTCCAAGCCCAAAGTTGAGCATAAGAAAACCGTCCCTGTCATGGTGACGTTTTGCGTGCAGGTGAAGCTTGATGAAAGGGTTCTGACCTCCTCTTCTTTCACTTGACCAGAAATGCAATGCTGAGAGATGTGCAGCACCTCCCCCAGTACTGTGATGGCTGTGCTGCTGCTTTCTGATCCTCCCTCTTAGCTGTGGTCTTCCTTTCAAGGGCGCAGTTCTCCATCAGGGCCCGAGTCTGTGCGGGTGTCTTCTCCTGCCACCAAGCTGCTCACCCTGGAGGAGGCACAGGCACAGAGGGGAGGCCACAGCAGCTCTCCCGCTGTGACACACAGCCGGGACATGGAAGTGGAAGAAGGCCCCGCAGCTGCGCGGGGGAAATTCCACACAATCATTGACTTTCCGTCTGAAAGGTAAAGAGGACTTCCTTTTCCAGCAGCTTCCTATCAGACTTGGTTGTTTGGGCATTTTTGGGTTTTTCTCCACTGTTGCAAGTGGAGTGCAATGTGGCGTGTGGTGGTGTACTGAATGTCCCCTCCCTTTGGACTCTGAGGTTCAACTAACAGGCATGCTCTGCATCTGGGTTGACATGGCTGAGGGGAATGTAGCCAGCAAGACCCCAGGGCTGAGCTCTAGGAATGGAACTATCCTCAACCGTGTGAATCAGAGCGAGCTTCTAAGTTGTGTTTCAGCAGGAACCAGGCAGTGCTAGAAGCAAGCAAGTGTTGGCAAGAGCTCAGGGCAGCTCTTCCCTCACCCTGCACCATGCACGACTCACACCGCTCCCTCTTTTCTCCCTCCAGACCAAGTCCACCCAGCAGGGTGAAGGAATCCCCAGCATGCAGTTGGTGTTCCTGTTTCAAGCCCAGAAAACCATCCTCTGTGGCCAAACGCCAACTGCAGCGCGATGCCAGGGAGCCCTCGGAAACAGAGGTGGTGGTCCTGGCAGGTAAGGGTGCACATCCAGCTGTCAAAACCCTGCTTGTCAGCGCCATCGATTTCATGCTTGCAGTTGGCTTGTTCCTCCTGCTAGCGTTCAAGCCCGTGCCTACCATCTTCGGTTCAGCCCTGTCTTTCTTTCCCAAATCTGGTGTCTCTGGTGAAGTCAAGATGTGGACCTGCCGGAGCACACCCCTCTCGTGCCTTTCCCCGAGAACTTTTGGAAAGAGACAGGAGATGGGCAGCACTGCAATATGTCTCAGGATGATTCCTTCTGACGCTTAGGATGGAAGGAAGAGTACCCTTGCGACTCCGTCTTGCCTCTGTATGAGCAGGCACACGTTTAAATTGTGTAACACTGCAACAGGGTGAAGGCTTTCTGCGAGGGCTTTGGAGTCCACACAACAGAGAAAGACAAACAACAAAAGCGCAACAGTTCCTTTTGAGACAGTGCTCCTACTGTTGCTATTGTCCTATTGGCTTTGTCCTGCTGCCACTGCAGAAGCAAATCTCAAGAACCACTCTCATCATTCAGCTTGTGCAAGTTTGCCACTAACTGTTTGCCTGTGTATCTACTCCTTCCTAGGTGAACCGAGCCCTCGTCCACGCAGAAGAGCCAGAGCGTATAGCGAAGGTTCACTGTGTGCATCCATCAATGGACAGCTGCTAGGAAGCATGAATCGCTGCAGCTCCGATGAAAGCCTTCCGTATAACATCAGTGAGGGAATGAAGGTGATCATCCAAGTGGAAGCCCTCATTTCTCCCGGCTGTGCTGAAGATGCTGACCTGAGCCTGCCAGAAAAAACAGTCACCGAGCTGGACTGTGACGGGGCGTCACTGCAGTGCAGCCCAGCCCAAGCACAGCCCGAGTGCCCCGACAGCAGCAGCTCCATGCAGGAGCAGGTCAGCGTCAGCCAGGAGGAGCCGAGCCTGGTGGAGGGGGACGTAGAATCAGAGCTCCAGTCCCAGGCACCGGGCAGCAGCACGAGCTCTGAGCCCTTCTCTCCTGAACATGAAAGGATGAGTCCCATGTGTACACCGGACCTCTCACCAAAATGCCCTCCTGGCTGTTAAGGAATAAAAGCACGCTGGTGCTGGATCAACGCCTTGACTGCCTTCTGAGTCTTCATTCCCAGGGATTGGGATGGATGCAAGCAACAGCAAGGCAGCTCATGTTGCAAGGCTATGGCTGTGGGCTGTGCGTGCAGCAGAGCTGCGGGTTTGTTCCCATTTTGTCTGGCTGTGGGATGCCTGCAGCGAGAGCTGTGCTCCCGTAGTGTATGGTAGCAGAGAATCTCCAGCATCCGGGATGCTGCTCATGATCATGGCCAGCTTCCGTGCTATGGCTGTGGCTTTCTGATGCTTTTGAGTGAGGGCTTTTGGATGCTCCTGGATGCCTCGGCTGGTCCCCGCCAGCTCTCTCCTCTCTCCCGCCGTGTCCATTCCTGGCTCCCAGCTACGAGCTGGCCCTGCAGAGCATCTGCAGCCCTGTCAGCATCAGCATCCAGCAGCGGCAGGAGGAGCTCCCCGTGAGCAGCATCTGCCCGTCCCTCCCCCGGCGTCTCATTGGTCAGCAGCAGCTCCGTCCCTCCCCCGGCGTCTCATTGGTCAGCGGCAGCTCTGTCCCTCCCCCGGGCTCTCATTGGTCAGCGGCAGCTCCGTCCCTCCCCCGGCGTCTCACTGGTTAGAGGCAGCTCTGTCCCTCCCCCGGGCTCTCATTGGTTAGCGGCAGCTCTGTCCCTCCCCCGGCGTCTCATTGGTCAGCGGCAGCTCCGCCCGCTCCCATTGGCTGAGCCGCCGTGCGCGGGAGCGGCCGTTGGGAGCCGGCAGTGTCAGGCGCGGCTCTCGTCAGCGAAGCGCCGCTCCGGCAGCCCGGGCCGCCCCGCAGGAGAGCGCGGCGTCAGCCGGAGCTGTCCGGGCAGCAGCGAGCCGGAAGCCGCGGCACAACGGGAGCGAGTGCTGAGGACAGCTCCGCCGGAGGTGTGCGGGAGAACGGGAGCGGGAGCGGGAGCGGGAGAGGGAGAGAGGCCCTGCGCGGCCCCCCAAGCACACTGCCCTTCCCTCCCCCGTGGACCCCCCGTGGGGTTGGGCTGTGGGATTGGGATGAGAGCTGTGGGTTGGGTGATGGGATTGGGACTGATGGAGGCCTCGGGTCCCCCAGCGCCACAGTGCTGCTGCCTGCATCTGAACCGTGCCCCCCCACCCCCAACCCCTCCAGCGCTGGTCCCGGTGCTTCCAGACCCCCTGCAGATCCCCAGAACCGGGGCTAAGGTGGGCCTGTGGCTACTGGGAGCTGCGGGGAGGCTATAGGGGAATATGGGGCTGACGGGGGCTTTGCAGGGACTGTTAAGGCGTATGGGTCTATAAGGAGCTGAGGGGGACTCAAGGGGGTTCTGGGGCTGTGGTGAGCCATCGGAGGATTTGGGGCTATAGGTGGCTGTGGGGAGGTTATGGGCGGGGGGGTATATAGTCAGGCTGCCCAGGGAGGTTGTGGATTGTCCTTCTCTGGAGATACTCCAAACCCAGCTGGATGCCTACAGTACAGCCTGCTGTATAAAGCCTGTTTTGTGGGGGGAGGGGTTGGACTCTGCGATCTCTAGAGGTCCCTTCCAGCCCCTACAGTTCTGTGATTGTGTGACTGTAATCATTGCTTCTTGCAGCAGTAGAGTGTTTCAGAAGAGAGAAAAAGATGGCGGCGGTGAACTGGCTTTCTGTGGATGGTAAAGCTGTGCTGAGAGCTGGGCTGAGTATTGCAGCTGAAAATGCGTGCCTTGTGTGCAGACGCAGAGGAATAACTTTTCCCTGTAGGTTGAGCTTGTGTAAGGTAGGTGTCCTTGCTGGGTGAGCTTCTGCTTTAAAGCATCAAGTTGTAATTTTTAAAAGTAAGGTTGCCAGTTCTTTTTTCCCCAAGTGATTTTATAGCCAGGAGAGATTGGAGGTGCTGTTTGGTGATGGAAGACGGAGAGAGGAAAAGCAAGTAGAGGGCATGCTGTGCATAGCCACCACATGCCATGGGCACCGTTATCATCCTGCACAAAGGAGGAGCAGCTCAGCAAGCTTGGCCTGGGCCGTGGGAGGGAGCATACAGACATCTGGACCAAGCGGAAACGAGTTAGTTCTTGAGGTTGGTTGTTTTCTGCTGTTTGTCCCACGTCCTGTTGCTCAGTGGTAGATCTGTTCACGTTCAGTGCTAGCAGGAATGTCCCCGAGCATTTTTGTTTCAGCTGTCGCAACGCTTTGTTCCCTTGCTGCTGGGCTGGGGCGTTTGAAGAATGATGCACGTGCTGATGCCCAGCCAGGCTTTGGGGCTGAGTCTGCGTAGCAGACTGCAGAGCGCTGCTTGGTGCATTTGAGTGTATGGAACAAGTGTGACATCCTTTGTGCTGGAGTCGTGTGAAAGGAGTCCTATGTGTTTGTGACCTGACTTGAAGCCAGTGGGCATCACGGAGGAGTAGGGGAAGGGGATGAGGGGAGGCAAGCGGGGGTAAGAGGATAAGGCGTAGGAACAGGAATCTGTTTGGCTGATCTGACGTGCTGCCGTTCTCTTTTTGGTTTAGGAATCTCTGTGTGCTTTTTAATGAAGAACAATCTAATTGTTCATCTTGTGAGCGAATTCATTCAGGCCTGTTAGTTGGTGTTGTTCTCTCCATGGAGCTGCAAGTGAAATGGATACTTCTGGTGTGATGTGTGGCCCACTCCCGCCTTTGCAGATCAACCAAGTTGGCAAGGCCTGGCTCTTGTTGGTGAGCTGTGCCCAAGGTGAGAGAGGTATGTGTTCTGGGCTTGATGTGTGGCAATCAGACCGTATAGCCGGTATAGGGTATAGAGCAGGCATGTGTTTTCTTGGTGATGCGCGTACTCCCTGGTGCAAGGGGGATCGCTCCACCTAACATTCACACTAACTTGCCCTGTAGACATCTAATCAGCTCCCTGCCACGTGTTTTCGAGCTGCTCTCCAGCCCTTATCTCGATGGCCTTCATCCTCCCTGTTATTCCTGACCTAGTGTCTGTGAAAGTGCTTGGAATCCCTTGTTTTCTAACACTCTCTACCTAAACTCCCTTTGTTTGCCTCTTATTTCTACTTTGTGCAGCTACTCTCCCTTTTCTTGCTGTGAGGCCCTTCTCTCTCTAACTGCAGGCTCCTGTTCTCACTCTTCAGTTTTCCCTTTTCTATAGTCTAGCAGGGCTTCTACCTGCTAGATCATTTTGATTCTGTTCTACGTGTCCCAAAATAGGCCCTACTTCCCACCTTTGGCCTCAATGCATGTCTCTTCTATATCTCCTTTTTCTTTCTAGTACTCCGGCACAGGCAGGCAGAGCATCTCATCATGACACAGGTAAAACCTCCCAACAGCACCTAGAGGATGCAAACTAGGAAGAGCTGCTTTAACCATCCTAGACTCAGTAGCCAGCTAGTATGCAAGTTCCTTAAATCTCCTTCCCAGCTGGGGTCATCCTGACTTGTCCTAGGCAGGACTTTGGTCTGTTCCCAAACTTTCCATCAATCTCTCCCGATTCTTAAATCCTTCTTGCTGTAAGCACAGCGACTCTGACTTATTACTGTGCATACCCCTCCTTCCTTGGCTGTTAATCGGTCTAGTGCCATCCTATTCTGGAGCACTGCTTTGGATAAAGGGGATACTTCTTCTTGGATTGCTCGTAATGCATCCGTTGTGCCATTCTCTATGATTTCCAGAGTTGCAGAGATATTGACTCTAGCTTTTTCTAGCGTGGCAACTCCTAGGGCGGGATAAGGGCTCTCGGAAAGCAGTGGTATCCCTTGTTCTATATAGCTAGGGGGTTGTATGTACGCTTCGTTTGAATCCCAGGGGTCCTCAGGAGTCCCCGAGGGATCTCCTCATGCACTGTGGTCTGGGCTATTAAGTATCCTGTAGTGCAAGTCCATGTCCAATTTAAAGGTACTGCATTCCGTGCCTGAGCGTCCCCACATAACCACCATGTGGTATCCATGAGGTAACTGACATGGCCTGGCCATCTTTTCCTGAAGAGTGAACGATGCTCCCATCCCTACAATTCCGAGTATGTTCTTCTCTGAGAGCCAGTGTGACTCGTTATCGATTCTAGGATCACACCCCACACTTTGGTTCCACCCCCAACTACACCCTATGCCTGTCAAGTTCTGTCAGCCAACCCCCACCCCACCTTTACCATCAGTTTTTCTGTCTGCAGAGATAGACCTAGTAGAGTTAGTAACTAGTCAATGCAATGTAGGTCCCTTTTGTGGCTTGTCTTCTATCCCAAACTTACACTTTCCGTGCTCTAGCCAACCTGGAAGGGTCCACTGTAGTGCCACTATCCCATAAACGGGCACCTTTCCCTCCCCTCTAGGGAGGGCATTGCATATCCAACCAGATTTGTTGAGAGCTGGCCCATTTTCTCAGTTCTTCTGAAGTAGCTCTTCCCTTGCCAAGCTGTGACTACTACCCCCCTCATACTGACCATTCTGAAACTCTTCTCCGTGCTTTTGGATCCTGATTTTCAGTGGTCCTTTCTCTTGTGCTGTCCACTGTGGTCCTGGTGCTCTCTTCAGGCAGGTATGATGTATCCACGGTGTAAGCCCCTCTACCTTGGCCGTGGTGTGGGTGGTCAGGAGAAGTTGGTAGGTGTCGGAAAATAACCGCGGGAGACGAGTCTCAAGCTATCATGATCAACAGGTCTCATTATTAGGCACATTGGTATTGTATTTATACAGTAGGTAATGAGCTTATACATATTGCAAAAGCATAGCTCAGGATTGGCGGATTATGCATTACTTCATCTTGACCTTTGTGGTTAGCCTTGCGGTTACTGTTTCTTCATTGCTGTAGATATGCATCCTGTTTTCCATCTACCCGAGTAGCCGTCCTTGCCTCTAGTTACATACTTTCTTTTATTGTTTCACGAGTGGCATTCCATCGTGGCCCTTGTCACGTAGCCACTCTGTGTACAGGCTCTCCACAGGTAGGGTCCTTCCCACTTTCGTTCCAGAGGTACATCAGAGGGAGATTGAACATAAACCATGGTCGCCTGGCAATACATGGTGCACTGGAGCGTCAGTGCTCCAGTCAATCAGTTCCCAGTCATGTGCTTCTTTGTTGGACCACCTTGGCAAAAATGTGGGCCTCGCTCTGCTGAGAATGCTACAGGAGCCCCGAACCTTGGAATTAACAGCATGTAACAGCATTTTTGTTACTTCCCCAGCCTTAGGAGTCCTCCAGGGCCTCCTAAGATGGACCTCTGGCCATCCCCAAAAGCTATCAATTAGTGCCAACATCCAGCGATCCCCCCCCTTTTCTTGGGGGTTTCAGGAAGTCACTTTGTCACTGTTGACCTGGAAGGTTCCCTTTCCCAATAGGCCCACTTGTAGCCCTTTGCTGGTACTAGGATCGTGCTTTGTAACCTCTGTTTACGGTCTGGAATTAAAGCCCTCTTC
The DNA here is from genome assembly GCF_016699485.2 of Gallus gallus. Taxonomy (NCBI): domain Eukaryota; kingdom Metazoa; phylum Chordata; class Aves; order Galliformes; family Phasianidae; genus Gallus; species Gallus gallus. The sequence continues at coordinate 76,169,463 of NC_052572.1, forward strand.
AACGACCTGCTCTGCCCCTGATCCACCATCTTCTCTCCAGTTTCCGGTACGGTGTTCCCTTTCTGATGTCCTTGACAATGGATGGTAGCCACACTCTTTGTTGATTTACATCAGGCTATTTTTCCTTGTGTGTGAGCAATCCTTGCTCTCTTCAGCTGGTCCTGTGAGCATGCAGCATCCCAACTGCGTAATTATACGGACAGATGCTATGTCAGGCTCTTGTCAAGGCAGTTATTTCAGGCTTCCTAGAGACAGTCCCCCCAGGTCATGGTTGTGTTTCGGTGACCTTGTCAGTAGCAGTTCCTGCATATCCTGCCTTACGGTTTCCTTGTCTCACCAACCTGCTTGCATCAGTAAGCCAGGTGTCTTCTGCATCTTCTAAGGATTCGTCTTTCAGGTCCGACTGGTAACAGTGCGTAGCTTCGGTTGTTTCCAAGCAGTCCTGAATGCTTGTTCTCCGGGAGTTCCACTAAGGAGAGATGCTGGGTTGACAATATGAGTTGCAGTTATTTCTGCATCATCCTGCTGTACCAGGATGGCCTGGTATTTCAGGAAATCCTGGGGGTGAGAGCCCATGCCCCCCCTTTTACCTCCAAAACAGTATAGACACTGTATGAGATATTCCAACTGTTCTTCTTTGGCCTAGTGTAGATGTCCCAGGTTCTTGAATGTTGAGCACTGGTGCAGCCACCGCCCTCAACCACTCTGGCCATCTCTTCCTCACTTCCTGAAGGGGCTTTACCACCAGTCCGTAGCCGTGTATCCACGGTTGGCACCCTGCTGTCATTCCTGAGAATGTACGGAGTTCCTCGGCACTTTTGTGGCTCAGGGCTTTGGCAGATGGCTTTTTTCCTGGCAGTCCTTGAGGTTCCAAGTCCAGCTGTAATCTCCTCTCCCAGATAGGTCCCTTGCCGTTGAGTTCTTGGTGCCTTCTGTTGCGAAAGTCGATCATCACTGAAACCAAGAAATTCAGCACTTTTGCAGTCCATTGCACACAGCCCCTCTTTGTTTCTGTGGCATCCACATGCTGCAGTCAAGTTCCACCGTGGGATGGAGGAACCCAAATCTCAGGCTCCCGAGTTGAGCAGTTCTCCAAAATCCTTGGGCTGTTCTCACAGCCCTGGCTAACACTGTCCAGGTGAACGGAGTCTTTTTTGTCCCGGACTGGGGCTCTCCTATTCAATGGCAAATCACCTTAGGCTTCCTTTGGCCAAACCAGGCAGAAAAGGCATCCTTCACATCCAGAAGGCAAACTCCACCTACTCATTCCCTAACTTAGTTACTAAAGTGTATGGATTTGCCGCCACAGCATGTATACATTTCAACAGTTCTATTACTTGCCCTCCAATCTTGTACTAAACTATAGCACTTGCTATCCAAGTTTTCATCGGCAAGATTGGGACTATTGTATTTGGATTCACATTCAATTAGTAATCCGAAATCCGCAAGTTATCTATGGTTCCTTTCTCCTTCTCCAGTTGCATATCCTCAAAGAAATATGAGGCTTTACCCTGAGTGGGCTAGCCCTAGCTCTTGCTTTGAACTTAGGGCTGCATTTTGGCTCTACCAGGCATCCCTGATAGCCACACAGCTAAGCATACCTTAGTGAAGATTCCTGTAACTTCTGGGGGTACACCACTGTTTGTCCCAGTTTGTATGTAAGCCAGACTTACCGTTTTTCAGTCAGTTCATCTTGTTTGACCCTTAGCCTCCAGTGTTATTGAATTGACTCTCTACATCCATTTGTTCTGATCAGTCTTGCCAGAGGAACGGTGTTGGAGAACCTGGCATCTACAGGCATGTATGTATTCCTCCTTATTTTCTCAGCCTCTCTTGAACTGATCCCAAAAGGGAAGCCTTTTCTTGTTGGGCAGTAGCTGCGACTTGTGTTGCAAAATCATCCTCCGGGCAGTAAGAGGCACTCGTGCCCACCGGAAACTAAACCTCTTCTCCTGCTCTCCTAGCTGCAATTTCACCGGTGGATTTGCTAGGAATAACTTCCCAGGTTGCCATTCTTCAGCTTTTGCAATCAGAGACGGTTGGATTTGTGCACCGCTGTCTCATTTCCCTGCCAGTTGACACAGTGCTTTTGGTCCAGCAGGGCTGGAACCCTCTCCCTCCACGGGCTCTTCCGAGCTCGGAATGTCAGCTGGACATTGAAATGATTAGATCCACGGTACGGAACACTCAGCAGATGGTGATAACAATCACACAACCTAGAACTCCCACTACTATCTCGCTGTTACCAAAAAAGGAAGGAGAGCTGTTGCTCTTCCCTTGCATCTGACTTGCAGGTCCCCTTCCCCAGGCATCCTGTGAGGCCCTTCTCAGAGTCTCTAACTGCAGGGTCCCGTTCTCACTCTTCAGGCTTTGAGACATGCCTTCCAGTTGCACGTTGTGTTCTTTGTGTTGTGTTGACCTCTTGAGCTCCAGCCCTTTGGGAGGATCCGAGCGGTTAGCGCAGAAGGAACGGTTTAGAGTGGAAGTGTACCGCAAAGGGCCGGAGGCAGCAGGAGCAGGGAAGTGATCATCGCCACTGTACTGCACTCAGCACTGGTGAGTCCTCTCCTTGAGTAGTGTGTTCAATTCTGGGCCCCTGTCTAGAAGGGGGACCCTGAAAGCCTGCAGTGTGTCCAGAGAAGCGCAATGAAGCTGTGAGGGGTGTAGAGCACAAGTGTGATGGGGAGCGGCTGGGGGAAGTGGGATTCCTTTAGTGTGGAGAAGAGGAGGCTGAGGGAAGACTTTCTCCCTCTGTCCAGTTACGTGACGAGAGGTTGTGTTGAGGTGGGGGTGGTCCTCTTCTCCCGTGGAACTAGTGCTAGGATTAGAAGGAATGGCCCTCAGGTTGCATGAGGGGAGATTGAGGTTGGATGTGAAGAAGAACTTCTCCCAGTGAGTGGTCAGCCGCTGGAGCGGGCTGCCCAGGGAGGTGATAGAGTTCCTGTCCCTGCAGGTGTTCAAGGGACACTGGATGTTGTAGTGAGGGACGTGGCTTAGTGGGAAGGAAATGGTGGTGGTAGGTGGTTGTTTGGACTGGATGGAGGTCATGGAGGTCTTTTCCAACGTTGCTGATGCTATGATTGTAGGAAAGGCATCTGCTGGTGAGTGCTTTGCTGTGTGAGCGTCCCCCTGCTGGAAAGCAGGCAGCTGTGGTCTTTGCAGACAGCCACATCCACGGGGATTGGAGGCTTCTGAACCAGAACCTTGTCTTTCCCATCTCGTGCCCGCTAAGTCCTGTTGTTTGAAAGCAGCACCTTGGCGGCAACCTTGATTTCTGCAGCCTTCTCCAAGCTTTGTGCCACGAGAGCTGTGCCGCTTCTCCCTGTGATGTCGAGAGCGTCTGGAAGGCCCTGCAAGAAGTCTGGGTAGGTGATGGCAGTGTCTCTTCCTTTTCCCCCCCAGTGCTGGACAAAGCGGGGAACGGGAGTGGGGGACATCCGTCCCATAAGTCGTACTGCTTGAGAAATTGCGATTTCTTGCTGTAGAGAATGCACATGCACCCTGCACTTGTATCTGCACAAAGAGTCTTCTAAACATCACTGTCCGTGTTTCTTTTTGGCACTGGGATGGAGCTGTGTGGAACACAGACTTGGATGAATCTTCAGTCTGGTGCAGATGTC